>NW_015554362.1:609036-617639 GCF_001515605.1 Sinocyclocheilus anshuiensis
TGAAATATTCATAGCTGTTTTGCTTCTTCAAGAAAGTGGAAAAAAGTTTTTCTGAAGCACTTTCTCTGTGATCAGCCAGTAGACCATCACAAACAAACCATTCACACCATTCTTATTCTGTTTCATTACTATGCTTTTGTCAGTATAGTAAACCCAACAGTTCTTAGTGTAATATTTTGCCAGACATCTCATCTGTTGTACTAGTTCTTTGTGTTTGTGGCTTTACACATGCACTCGAAAACCAAAGTCTGTAAATCATATACCTTTGCTCAGCGTTATGCATACAATAGCATTGTTTAATTGAGTATTTCCTGCTAATTTTATTTAGGATTTGATGAACGTCTTCATAATGCTCCTGCTGCTGCAGAGGTTCTCCTGAATTCCCACAATTGAGTTATTCTTACATTAAAGGAGAAACATCATTCTCATTTAAATGGAAATGATGGTGTCCTCATTCCATCAACAAGCTGTAAACAACAGCTCAAAAATGTGCGCCCCAGTGCATAAAAACAATGCATGTTAGTAATATTGGGAAATTCGTGATACAGCAAAGCGCATTTCAGTAGAACAACACCGTTTGAAACCAATTTGACACTCAGGAAAAGTCAAATCCCACCCTAAACTTTTTTTTATTGTTGAATATCCTGGTATAAACATTACATTATGGAAACCTTTTTCATGTTTCACTTAAACTTATTTAGCAAACATTGAGAGTTGATAAGTTTGATTTATTTCCATTAATCAGTTCCATTTGTCCAAAAGTTAATGATATTTATAATTTGATAAATACTATAAAGTTAATGTTAATATTAATATTTATTTATATAATTAATATGCATTAATTTATTACAAATCATTAAAAATCACTGTTATGAATTATTAATATTAACCATAATTAATTCTCAAAAAACTAATCCGTTAAAAAAATCTATAAAAAATTATCATATTGGAAGTCTCTGTTTTTCTTATATTACAATCAAAGTTTTAACATATAAATATATTTTAAATATGTTTTAAAAACATTATCGTTTTTAAAATATAACAAATATTACATATTTTTTAAATATTGTATATAAATATTTTTTAATATTTAAAAAATATATTTAGATAATTATTGCCATTGGTTTCAGGCATGCATAGCTACACTAATGAATATAAATTAAAATTATTAACTACACTGAGAAAAAAAAACTGTCAATGGGTTGATATCCTTTCAGAAGGTACTAATTTACACTTTTAAGGTGACCGTTTTGTAGCTTCTTTTTATCTTTCTTCCTAGTGTTGGTTAATTAATTACATTTTGCCCAGCCCTAGTCACAATTTTGATAGTAGCCCTATTTGTTTTATAGCACACAATCGCAATTCCAGCAACAGACTGGCATACTCTCCATTTCTGCCAAATACAGTTTACCAACGGCTACTATCGCTTTTATACCTCAGGAAGAGTTATTGTGCTGCAATATGGTGTCATTATTTTGCCAGATTTTTAAATGGTTTCAAGACATCTTAATCTGGGTTTAAAGTGGGTGGAAAACAGTGCCAGTTTTGAAGTTTATGTGTTTAAGAGTCTGTGCTGCCCTGAGGTGAGTTTGGCAGCCACGGCACCTAAATGAGCGTTTGCTAAATTAAGCTACGCTGGAAAGGAAGCAGCCTGTAATTAGCAGTAATAGCTCGTCAGCTGCATTGCCTACAGAGAAAATAAGACACCAAGAGAAATTGCTGCATTCACACTGCCCAGCGTTAATTTACCAGCCTCTGAAACAATTCTACAAAAAAGAAAATATTGCAGTGATACTGTGGTAAAGTGATGGTATCAGGGGTTCACCTCTTTTATTTGTTAGTTGAACCCCTGAACTATTTTATTTTATAAATAATTCTAATTTTATTTTATTAATTATATTTAATATTATACTTAATTACGTTATATTGTATTTTAATTCTATTTTTTGTTTTATCTTATTTTAATTTGTTTTAAATAAAATTGACATTTGCCCAGAAATTTCAAGCAATGCTCTAATGCTGAAAATGCTGAAAATAAAAATAAGTATTGATCATATTTATTTAATTAATAATATGATTTGTTTTTTTAATGTCTGTAGTTTTTATCAAATTTTAGTTTTTTATTTTATTTAGTTTTAGTTATTTTAGTATTTCAACTTAAACTAAACAAAAACTTTTTCGATATATGTTCGTGTTATTTTATTTCAGTAAATTTTTTGTCTTGTTTCAAGTAATGAGAATATTTTTAATGGTTTTAGTTAATAATAACCCTGGTGTAAAGAAGGTTTTTTTTCTACCATTGAAATATGTTCTTGATTACTGTAAAAGAATTATCTTGTCATGTTGACTGACCAGTACTTCTACTCATCTGTCCTGTATCAGCCAGTGTCCCCACTGGAGTCTTCCGGAGACGTTCCAGTCCTGCCTGATGACTAAAGACTGTGTGGTCAGTGAATGGAGCGTGTGGGGCTCCTGCTCAAAGACCTGCTCAGACCCTAGTGTTCCTCAGGGCACACACTCCCGCAGCAGACAGCTGATACGGCTTCCTACCGGAGGAGGGTCTGAGTGTCCCCAGCTGGAGGAAAGCCAGGCCTGTGAACCTGAAGGGGACGAGGTGCCGCCCTGCGCCACGTAAGTACCATGAATTGCTTTATTCTCACTACATTTTACATTTGTTGATAATGTACATGTTTTAAAGGGCTCATTGGATGCTACATGCACTTTTACAAGTTGTTCGAACTGAAATGTGTGTTGGCAGTGTGTGTACACACCCACCCTATAATCTACTAAAATCTTTGAAGAGAGGGGCGGGGTCAACAGAGCTCATTAACATTTAAAGGAAAATGCTACAAAAACGGCTTGATCTGAAAAGAGCTGTTTTTGACAGGGTAAAAAAGGTGTTTTTTACACTACCATTGAGAAATTTTAACCAAACTATGTTACAGACTTTTCATTAAGACCCTAAAGAATCATATTAACTTGTGGAAAATGGGCATCCTATGACCCCTTTAAAAACATTGACTGGTGTAAAAACATTTATATGTTATTTTATTTTTCATTTTTGCCACGGGGCCAGTAAAAATCTGAACCACTGGCTTGGCAGGGTCAGACTAAAAAAAAAAAAAAGATCTGTATGCATGATTTCATACAGTCAATATGAGTGAGTGCTTTTTGAATTGCAGATATAACACTTTCTTATTTAGACATGACAGCCAGTCGTATCTCTGTTTGGGATCAAAGGTTTTCAGTTCATGGTTTTATGTGTGAAAATGCATCACATCATTGGAGTGATGATATTATGAAATGTATGCCAACAAACTGATATAATCTTGTCGTATCTCATTATGTGTCAACCCAGAGGAAACATTGCTGCTCAGAAGTTGCTCTTTCGTATAACTCAAATGATTAAATGTGGTTCCTAGCAAGCCTGTCATTGAAGTTTCAACTGTTTCAGAAGTTTCTTCTTCAGAGAAATGAGACAATTGTTGACATACAGTAAAAGTACAGAGCAATATAATGAACAATCTACTGTAGGCACACTAGAAAATTGTGCCTCTATGTACATTTTTCAGAACTCCTAAAACATACCTATACATACAATTCACTGCAGTTTCCAGCTGAAATGAACATGGAAGTAAAACACCAACAACTTTTGTTCCTTTCAAACAAATTATGATTATTGGGCAGATTATCAATTAATAAAGACTTACTTTTGTGTGGTTCCTTGCACAAAACTGTTATGACCTTAAAACACTTTACCATAGTGCATGATTTGAAAATAATATATTTTGACATTTGCATTACATAACCAGCTCTATATGTGTGGCTTCTCTGATGTAGTAAAGTTGATATGTAGCACACCTGGTACAGCAATGTACTAGTGATGTGGTACAAGTCTGTTAAACATGAGTCATGATAAAAGTGCTCAAAGACATGTAGAAACAAGGTAAAATGGCACGGTTGCTTCAGCAAATGCATTTTTTAAATCTCTCATATGCTGTCGTTTAGGTTTAGAATCCCATTTAGTGTGGGTGGTACATTATTTTCAAAAATAATAACGCATTACAATTTTAGCATCACTCACTGGATATTTAATTTCCCAACAGCCGCATTACGTGCAACAACCAACATAATAAACACTGCCAGATTCAAGTTAATCCATTTCGGATAAAACTGAACGTGCTTTTTGGGGCCACTCGAAACATGCAAGAAGCAACATATCATTCTGTATAGGATTATTATAGTTAACTAAAACTAAAACCATAATTTTATGTTAACGGTAACTAAAATAAAATGAACATTAACTGAAATAAAATAAAATAAAATTGGCATGTTTTTTTCTTTCATTTAGTTTAACTTGATATACTAAAATAACTAAAACTAAAATATTAATAAAACAAAATAATAATAAATATGTACGCAAAATGACAAACATACAACAAAATAACTGAACTGAAAAAAATAAATAAATAAAAAATGCATATTAAAAAATAAATAAAAACTAGGCATATTAAAAACAAAGCTAAACAAATATATAACAAAAATTTAAATGAAAACAAAAAATATATAAAAATAAAAAATAATTCAAAATATTTATTAATACTATAGTATTTCAGTGATACTAAAATAACACTGCTGTAGAATTGTCACCACATTTTCCCAGCCTGGGTTGAAAATGAATGTAAATAGAATCTCAGACCATTTGGTTTGATAGAATTTGAATTCATATTGAAATCTCTCACTGTTATCTTGGCAAATCTGAGCACAGTTGGAGACATTATCGAGATATCTTCTGAATCTCTAAAGGAGACGCGTGCAATGGTCTTTTTCTCTGGAGGTAAATCTAAGAAGCAGGAGAACTGTGTAACTAAAAAACACTTAGCTAATTTGCGATCGATTTAGTATTACTGCTGTCAAGGAGAAGCAATTGAGATGTTAACGATATCTCATTCGGGATTTTCCTATCCTGCGGACATGTACATGAAACAAGCAAAAAAAAAAAAAAAACAGAAGTCACTTCTCAGCATGATGAACTGTAATGCTTTCTGCTTTTAATGGAGAAATGCCGGGGTGGAACGGGAGGCCCTGCCGGAAGCCGCTTGACCCCTGCTCTGCGTGAGCGGTGGTGCCAGTGAGAGTCAGCACATGAGCATATGGAGACGTGGTGAGATGGATCGGGCTGGTCTGTGGTTCCGAGCCAAGAGAGATGCACTGACAAATGGAAGTGATCTTAAGAGCTCGGTGACGCTGCTCTAATTTAGTTCTCTCACAGATGGTCTGCGCTGGCTCGCCGTCACAGGGCACACAATGCTTTCTGAGTCTCCCACGTACTATGAACAGGCAGCTCGAGAAGATAATGGACTTTTGCAATTCTGTTTCGCACTATTGCGAAAGTGGGAAAGAGAAATCACAAATGACATCTCTTTAATATCGCTATTTTTTTTCCAAGACAGAAATGGGATTAAATGGAGGTTGAATAGAGATTCTGAAGTCTTTTCAGACTAGAAAAGACCCCAGTAATCAAATGTGTCTTAAGGTTTAAGAGATCTATCCATCCACCTACCTATTATACTTTACATCCATCCATCCACCAACCTATTAACCATCCAGCCATCCATCTACCAGCTTAATTAACCACCTACTTATCTACCTTCCTATCCATTCACCAATCATCCATCTATCCATCCAGCAACCTACCTACCCACCTACTTGTCTACCTTCCTATCCATTCCTATCAACTTACCTGTCCATCCATCAACCCATCCATCTACAGTACCATCCATCCATCCATCCATCCAACAACCTAGCTACCCACCTACTTGTCTACCTTCCTATAAATTCACCAATTCACATATTTATCGATCCATCCATCTATCCATCCATCCAACAACCTACTTACCCACCTAATTATCTACTTTCCTACGTACCAATCCATCCATCCATCCATCCATCCATCCATCCATCCACCCATTCACTTATCTATTATCCATCCATCCAACAACCTAACACCTACTTATCTACCTTCCTACCTATCCATCCATTCATCCACCCATCCATCCGTCCATCCATCCATCCATCCATCCATCCATCCATCACAACCTACCTACCCACCTACTTATCTACCTTCCTACCTACCCATCCATCCATCATATTCCAATTAAATACCTGCATTTTAATATAGGTGGCAAACAGTATACATAATTGCTCTTTGAGTTGCAGTTTTAAATATTTGGATTTTAATTCTGCTAAGTTCATATAATTGTTATTTTTAACTAGAAACATTTGTAAAGCAAAATGCTTGAAGTTTGAAGTTTTGTAGACTTTACAGATTGTGAGAACGAAACATAGATATATATAATATATCTATATATATATATATATATATATATATACTGTATATATATTACAACTTTTATATTATAACTTTTAGTTTTGGTACTTTTTACTTTCTGTACTACAAAATATATTATTGAAATATTTTAATAGTAAAAATGTTTAGTTTTAGTTAACAACAGCACTGCCTGTTAGGTCTGCAAGTCAGAAGTCTTAATATGATTTCAGACATTTCATGTCAAATTCTTCCAAGATCCATTTTATTTATTTATTTTTCTTTTAAAGCATTCATTTAAACATTTGTTTGGGTATGTACATGACAGTGACACATGGATTGATGTTGTTGTTTGGAAATGTTTAAAAAGATTTATTAAAGCAACAGTATGGGTGACTCAAAGCACAGATTCAGAACATAATAGCCTGTATTTCATGTTAATTTCAGTTATGCCTGGCGGACCACTGAATGGAGCGAATGTCGTGTTGACGCACTGCTCAGCCAGCAGGACCGGCGGCGTGGGAATCAGACGGGTTTGTGTGGTGGAGGTGTGCAGAGCAGAGAAGTGTACTGCTTCCAGGCCAATGCAGAACTTCTCAGCTACATCTATAACAACAAAGACAAACAAGGTACAGGTATCTGTTCAACAGTGTATAGTTAACAGAAGTATGGCATTTTTACCCACAGACATTCAATTCTAGACACACTTTTTTTTAGTGTTGTTGTTGAGCAAGTCACCTGAACAAAACCATGATTGGCTGATAGTACAACAAATATGTGTTCAGTCCCAAACCCTTCACTATAGTGACTATCCTGAGCTGTGATAAATTATTTATTTAGTTTTAAGAGTCCTCCAAATCTTTATAAGTTTCATATGATTCCATAAGAGAATGCTTATAGGTTTCATATGATGACAGAAGCAAATCTTTTTAAGTTCCATTTGGTTCCATAAGAGAATCTTTTAAAAAGTGTAATTAATATATATTTCCTTTATTAGATGTATTTGATGCTTTAAGCAAATCTTTGAATCATATGATTTCATAACAGAATCTTTATAACAGAGTTTCATATGATGCCGTAAGTGAATCGTAATAAGTTTCATACAATTCCATAAGTGAATTTTATAAGTTCCAGTTGATTCTATAAGATAATCTTTATGTTTCATATGATGCCATAATCAAATCTGTATAAGTTCCATTTGATTCCATAAACAAATCTTTATAATTTTCATTTGATACCTTTTGATACCACAGAATCTTTGTTACTTAAGATGCAATAATCAAATCTTTATATGTCTCATAGGACTCCATAAGATAATATTTTAGTTTAATATAATGTCATTGAAGAGTCATTGAGTTCCATATGATGCTGATATTGAAAACAGTTCTTTATGAGAAAAAGAAACATCGAATCAATTATTGATTTATTTATTTATTGCAAAACATCTACTATTATAACATAACATTTTGTGATTTATATGTTGCTTTGCAAAAAAAAAATTCTCAGAACAATGTAAATCCTAGAATACATGGATCTCTCCCTCATGCTTTTCCTCTTTCCCTGCTTTCTCTGTCCACCACCCACGTGCATGTGTGTGTGTGTAAATCTCTTACTCTACTGTATATATTGCATCAGCATTTCTTTGCATGCTTCACACACACACACACACACACACACACACACACACACACACACACGCTGGCGTACACACAGCTGCACTTGACAATCTGCTGCAGGCTTGCCAGCCGGCCGGCCACTGATTCAGAACTGTGAAACAGCAACAAGAGTGATTAATGGCCCACCCATCTTCATGGAAAATACCTTTTTTTTAATCTCTCTCCCTCCTGCTCGCTCTTTTGATGCTCAGAACTGTATGGTGAGCACTTTGAAACTTATCGTAACGCACATGTCTCCGTACATTAGAGCAGATGAGCGCTGACTGCATGAAAAGCTCCGGTTAAAGAAGTGCTATTAGAACAGACCACTGGTGGAGCTGCGTATGCTGGGAAATCTGTGTCCTTATCAGCGCGGTGCAGGAGACGCCTCGCTTCACTGGGGGGTAATCTGCTCCGCTGACAGCAGATAGATGAACGCAGACGGTGCAGAAAGTTAAAGGGAAAATGTGCTGGAGCGTTAGTCAACTGATGGAGTTGTGATGTTCTCACCCTGGGAGGATGTTGTCAGCTTCAAGATTCTTTGATGTGATGAAACCTTCATCAAATCTATCTGGAAGTGATGCTCATTTACATTTCCTTCTAAGAACACAACACTGCAC
>NW_015554362.1:617838-644982 GCF_001515605.1 Sinocyclocheilus anshuiensis
CCCAACCGCTGGGTCAAAACAACCCAATAGCTGGGTTTGTCCCTTTTTAACCCAGCGCTGGGTTATATTTAACCCAGCATTTTTTTAGAGTGTATGATGCCATAAGTGAATCTTTATAAGTTCAATTTGAATCCATAATAAAATCATTATGCATTCAATTTGAGTTCCATTTTATTACTGTATATAAAATAATTTTTATATTTCTTATACCAAGTCATAAGCGATAATTTATAATTTCCATTAGATTCCATAGAGATTCTTTGTAAGTTCCACATGATTCTATAATCTATATATCTTTATACTGTAAATTTCATATGACTCCATAAGTAAATCTTTATGAGTTCCATTTGATTTCCTAAGAGACTCTTTCATATGATGCCTTAAGCATTTTTTTTTTCTTTTCATTTTCATTTGAGTCCGTAGGAGAATCTTTATAAGTTCAAATTGATTTGATAGAATCTTTGTAAGTTCCATATGATACCATAAGTGAATCTTCACAAGTTCCATTTGATTCCATGAGAGAATCATTTCAAAGTCCATGTGATGCTGTAAGATAATTTTTTATTTAATATAATGCCATAGGAGTATCCTTGAGTTCCATATGATGCAGAAAATCAAAATGATTCTTGATGAGAAGAGAGTTCTTTGCTGAAGTGCTGCAAAAATCCATTGAAGACGCTTGATTTTGAGAGTGTAGGAGGAATCCTGCGGCTTTTGACTGGCTGAGATCTGGGCACAAGTAAAAGCTAACCAGCTTATACCTCACATTATCACATTACTGTCTGAATGAAAGTCAAGGCGATGACTTTCGCTGAATAGGCGATGAACGCTGAATAAACTGCCATGACATTTGATTGGACAGAGCTATATTTGGAGTCTACTATGGAAAAAATAAATGCTTTATAGGGGAACCAAATGTGATGGATGCGATTCATTTATGGCATTACAAAGCAATGGGTTTGGCTGGTTATCATGAGCAGTTTGGCCCTGCCTGTCAATGACATAACCAGAGGTTGCATTAACTGAACATTTTTCTGTCACTTACCAAATTGTAAAAAACATTGACAGATAATTCAAAATGCTTTCTGTTGTTTTGACAGATATAAAAATAAGTTGTCTGTTCTATTGCATTTGGTGAAGAAAACTTGAGAAAATAAAATATGAAAGTAGACTGAGAGGTGTGAGTAAAGATTTAAATAGAGACACAAGAGTTTTTCATATTTTACTGACAGGTAAGAGTAGAGCATGCTGGAAAATTTACAACCCAGTCCATCAGAATGACAGAAAATGATTTTATATCAAACGTACCTGTGCATTGTGATTAAATGGATGTTATTTTATTGTATTTTCTGAAGGACTCTTAAAAGGTCAAATAGATATATTTTACCTTGCCTGCTGCTTTTGACGTCACAGCTCATGATACTTAAAGCTAACGCTTATGCCTTAAAGCTGTAATATTTTGGAAGTAGTCACAGTATAGAGCTCATAGTGATAGTATTTGTATTTGTCCCTTGAGTGATGTTTATTAGCAGTAGTTTGTGTGTTTTGTAGAAGGTCAGTCTCCAAACAGCCAGATACCTAGTGTCCCTCCCCTCCTGTCTATCAGCTATGAGATCTCAGGTAAGATTTTTAACCCCCTAAAAAGGAATATTTTGGGTATTTTTCAACTGAATGTAAACACACCAGTATTGCTTTGAAAGTAAAACCAGCACTTTTATTTTATTATAATTATTTTATTTTATTATAATTATTTTATTTTATTTTAAATTTATTATTTATTTTTAAATGTATTATTTATTTACATTTTTATATTTATTGTGTATTTTATTTAAGTAAATTTAATAATTTTAATTATATTTAGTAATATATTTAATTGTTATATTAATTTTAATTCTATATTTTTAATTAAACGTATTTTATCCTCTTTATCCTATTTTATTTTATCCTCTTTCCTTTTTGTATGTGACATAATGGTCTTTGTTTGATCAGGTCTCTTTGCTTAAAGCATGTTTACATATTTTGTTTGCTTAGTCTGTTTACTCTCTGTATTTTTGTAAGTGTTTGCGTCCATGGAGAGCTCATTACAAGGGTACATACTGATGCAACACTCTGTGCTTAGTCAACACTATCCTTTGGGCACCAGACAACTGACAGAGAATGATTGACAATGACAGTCATTCTGACAGCTCCTTACTGTACACTCTTCTTCAAAAGAAATTAAAAAATGGTTTGTATTTGTTTTATTTGGGCCTTTTAAACTAGCCCCTTTTGCCTATGATTTCATGGGCTCTATAACACAGAGCAAAGCCTAGCCTGCAGTTCTTTTGCTAATCGTGTATATGTTGATAAGCACTACACTGTTCAAAAGTTTGAGGTCAGTATTTATTTATTTATTTATTTTTAAAGAAATTAATACTTTTATTCAGCAAGGTAGCAGTAAATTGATCAAACGTGACAGCAAAAGACATTTATGAAGTTACAAAAAAATTCCATTTCAAAAAATGCTTTTCTTTAAAACGTTCTGTTAACAAAAAATATTAAGCAGCAAGTTTTTAACATTGACAATAATAATTTTTTATTGAGCACCAAAGCAGCATGCTATAATGATTTCTGATTTCTTTTAAAATTCTGCTTAACAATTCAGCTTTGCAATCACAGGAATAAACTACATTTTAAAATATATTCAAATAGTTAAACAGTTATTTAAAATTGAACAATATTACTGTTTTTTTTAATAATGCAGCTTTGGTGAGCATAACATAACAGCAGAAAAAAAAAAGTCTTTCAAACCCCAAAGTTTTGTCAGGTAGTGTATATTAATAAATAGCAGGGCCACGTTAGGTTTTTCATCTATTTTCAAACAGCTACCCAGATCACAGATCATTCTCATGCTTGAAGCTAAGCCTGTCCGCCTGGGTTTGTCAAAGCAGGCACAGACCGCAAACTTTGATTAGACAGAAAGTTTGCGCAGAAGGTCTAGACCATCTGGCATGTAAACAAGGACAACCTGTGCTGTGTTATGTTAACTTAGATGATGGTGCATTACACTGAAATCTGTCTCTTCATTAATTTTGGGAACATGCAGCACCAGAAGAGCTGAACGAGGTGAACTGTCATTCCCCATGCCCATTTCCAGAGTTCAATCAATTCTTTTTGTTGAAGGTCTGTGGCGCAGTCAATCTTCTTGTGATTTTTTAGTTGACAATTTGTGTGTGTGGAGAGCATTTTGTTTTGGAAATCTCTAGTGAGCAGAACGCACCACATATGAGCATGGAGAGCTCTACGAGAAGAGTTTACCTCGCTTTGATGCAAACGCAGCAGTCATGTCACCTGTCACCCATCAAGCCGACAGGAAAATCCTGTGTTAAAACATTAATGCACCGTTTTTGAATTTGTGTTTTACCGTTCTTTTCCACACATACTGGGTCCAGACAGGATCTACAGACTTGGCTTGCATTTTCTACACTCATTTGAGGACTATTCCTCTGAGAGGACTATTTTAGATTGATTTTGTGTGTGTGTGTGTGTGTGTGTGTGTGTGTGTGTGTGTGTGTGTGTGTGTGTGTGTGTGTGTGTGTGTGTGTGTGTGTGTGTGTGTGTGTGTGTGTGTGTGTGTGTGTGTGTGTGTGTGTGTGTGTGTGTGTGTGTGTGTGTGTGTGTGTGTGTGTGTGTGTGTGTGTGTGTGTGTGGACAAATTTGTACCCAAAAGTGAGCAAAACCTGACAAAATCGCCAAAAACCTCCATTTGGGGACATCCTCATTTGTAAAATTGGTATAAAAATAAAGTAAACAAAGTTTTTTTGAAATTGTAAAAATGCAGAAAGTTTTCTGTGAGGGGTAGGTTTAGGTTAAAAAGTGTGTAACTATCTGTATATAAAAACAATAGAAGTCTATGTAATGTGCGTGTGTGTGTGTATGTGTTCAATCTTTATTTTAAAGTAAGTAATAGATATCACATTTTTATTTTATTTTATTTCAGGTGAATAGGGTAAAAAATGTAACTAATATATTACAATACTTCCCCATTTCATTACATTTAAGAACTGCAAACATTTTTTGTATTACAAGTGGGTTTTTTTTAAACTCGATATATCAGAAAATACTGTCAACAGCCAGAATTAAAATACATTTTCTCCATGTTTTTAGGATTAAGTGTTACCCAAGTGGAGATTTCTAGCAGAAGAAAAAAAAATCACATTTTGAGAAAACAAACTTTAAATATACAGTGGGTACGGAAAGTATTCAGACCCCCTTAAATTTTTCACTCTTTGTTATATTGCATATTGCTGCTAAAATCATTTAAGTTAATTTTTTTTCCTCATTAATGTACACACAGCACCCCACATTGACAGAAAAACACAGAATCGTTGACATTTTTGCAGATTTATTAAAAAAGAAAAACTGAAATATCACATGGTCCTAAGTATTCAGAAAGGGGGTCTGAATACTTTCCGTACCCACTGTATGTATTGTAATTAAAATGGGCAGACGAAAATATATTTTGGATGTTTTCTTTCCACTAGTTCTTCTGAAACGTGTTATAAAAAACCAAAGTTCCCAAAATCTCAAAACTGAATGAAAAATACAATGATATTGCCTTATTTAAAAACATTTTTTTTTTAATTATTTTGTTTATTATTTTAATTTATTTCATTTTTGTCATAAATTTTTCTTTTATTATTGTCATTATTTTATATCTCATATTTTTGATTATTGATAACTGGGAACGTTATCAGATTAGTTCAAATATGTAAAAAACAAACACGTGCATTCAAATTATGCAGAAATCTGTGGAGATTCCGGTTTTCTCCTGTTTTTCCTTTGCCGTGATGCAACAGGGAATCAGGATTCTTCGGAACGTGTTTAATGTTGCCATTTGTTGTTTCCTGCAGTTACATAAACCTAATTGTCCGTCATGTGTGGTGCTCATGTGGGAGTCTTATTGCAGTGTTTTAATGCATGTGTTTGCATTATAGCATTGAAACCCGTCGACGTTCTGCTCTGCAAGGGAACGACTCTGAGTACCACGCAGCTGTGTCAAATCCCGTGCCCTGTGGAGTGTGAAGTGTCCCCGTGGGGCGCCTGGGGGCCCTGCACCTGTGAGAATTGCGATGAACGCGTCGTGAAGAAAGGTAAACATGACTGAAACCAATAATATATTCACTGAAAAGGAAGTGTCAAATACTGAGACACAATATTATACTGAGGCACAGAATAGAATATTTCCTTTTGATTTAACCATTATCATAAATAATTTGTCCAAGATGCTGCATTACGGCATATCAGCAGAAATCACGTTTCAAACATGTCTTAATATTTCTCTACTGTACACTGATTATATTATATTTTGAAAAACAAAAAGCAAAATAGATCAATAATAGAAGTTTAAATATACTGAACTTTGCCTCTATATATAAATTTGACTAATTGGTCAATTTTTAATGCCATTAAGATATTTTTACATTGCAACATTATTTTAATAATAGTTAAACACATTTGCTCCCGTAATGTTATACATGCATCATAGTGGAAAATGCTGTATTACATGATTTGCCTTTAATTAAATTATTTTATTTAAAGGTAACAGAACAACTAAATTATAATTTGAAATACTTTTAAATATTAATATATTCTTATTTTTGTGGATTACTCTTTTGAACAGTACTGAGTACTGAGAACAGTACTGAGTACTTTTTTTTTGCTAAAAAATTTTTTTTAATAAAATATATCAATGCACAAAAGGTCCTAAAAATATAATTTATTATTATTATTATTATTATTATTATTAAATTATTTATTTAATGATTTAGAATTTTTATTTTTTTAACTTTGCTTTGCTTTTGGACTGAAATGTGAATTGGACATGTTCTTGAGAGTTTTGTAAGATCCACCCTAAAAAATAGATTCAACGAAAGGTCACACACTTCCACCACAAATCGCCCTAGGACAAGTTGGTTAAAAGTAATTGGGTGTAATGTCATTGAAAATGTCATTGAAAATGACATTAGATGCTACTTAGTTTAATATTTTGTCCTACTCCAGTGACATTTTAAGTCTGACTTACAGTAAGTGTTCACTCTATGTATGGACCTAACTAATAAACCTTTTCTGTCACGCTTATTTGCAGGTTTCAAGTTCAGACGACGTACAATCACTAATTACCCCACGGGTGGCGAGGGGAACTGTCCTCATCTGGTGGAGGCCATCCCGTGTGATGATCCCAGCTGTTTTAGCTGGCAGCTAGTCAAGCTAGAGGAGTGTATCCCTGAAGAAGACATGGACTGTGGAGAGGGAACGCAGACTCCACAGGTCCGCTGCATCAACAGCGAAGGTATTAAATACTGCTCAGGTCAGGTTTACACTGTAAAAAAGATCCTAATTTTAACAGCTAAAGACTGTAAAATTGCTGCAGTAAAAACCAATTGGTTAACGATAAGTTCCTTTTAAGGGTGTACATCATCATGTGTTGATTCAGAAGGGTTTGGGATCTCTGTATTGATGTTGTTAATGCATGCATTATGAATCATGTTTAATTCAATCTGGATTACAATCACGTATATCTATGAAACTGTCAAACCTCCTAAGGAAAAACTAGTCCAATCCGAATAGGGCTTAAGAAAACTGCAACTGGAGCATGTGGTCTTTTTCCAAAAATGCAAAAATAATCTCTTGCGTGAAGCTTGCCAGATGATTATACCGCAAAAGCAGGCCAGTAGATTCTCACTTGTGTTATGAAGGCTTCTGTGGTGGATGTCTTTAAAAAGCAGGATTGATTTTGAATCCAGTAATTAGCCTCTGGGAATTCAAACACTATCCTGGTGGAAGGCAGCCGTATCTCGTCTCTCAGCTGATGTGTCCTGAACATTTCTCAGCTGGAGCTCTTTACAGGGTTAATGCTGCAGAGAGCAGAGGAGTGTAAACATGCTGCTAATGGTGATCGTGTCCTCCTACAGCTCAGCTCCTCAATAAAGACAATCTCAGCCGTGCCTGGAGAGACACTTGTATATTTGACTTGCACTAGCTGGTAAATTGTCCTCTTCAACGACAGCAAGGCTGCATTTATTTGATTTATTGATCACAGGAATAAATTACATATTACAATATGTTCAAATAGAAAACAGGCACTTAAAATTGCAATAATATTACACTGTAAAAAATCTGTAGTTTTTACAAAATAATATTGGCAGCTGTGGTTGCATGAAAAACAGAAAAACTGTAAAAACTTTTACAGAACAAACTGTAGATTTTACAGTATAAAACTGTAATTTACAAACAAGACAATTTGAGTGTAAACTAGTAAATTCAACAATGTACACTGCTACTAAAATCTGTTTTGTATCTTGAACATAAATTGACAATCACCATAATAATGCAGGTGGTAAAAGGCAATATGAAGAATCAGTTCATCACAAGTAGCTTTTCCACAAGCTGAAGTATATACTAATATATAGAAGACACAGAGTCATTCATGCAAACACTAAACACCATCATGGTAACATACACAACACTTAAATAATGCAATAAACATTCATTAAACAACAGAAGATGTAACATAAAACCCACATGTACATAACTGATAACAAACATCACAAAACTATTAAGAAACATGATTATTTATACAAAATACTTTCAAATGTGGAGTGTCACGCTGGGAATTCTGGTAATATTAGTTTACAGTTTTTTACTGTAAATAATATGTTGATTTGTTATTTTTTACTTCTAAAAATTGTACAATTAACAGCATTTTACTGTAAAATTACATTAAATGTCTGTTTAGATCTTTTACAGTTTTTCCCTGTATATAGTACGGGAACTTCCTGTTAACATATTAACTTTTTTTTCCCATAGCGTTTTTACAATATTTTACAGTTAAAATTACACTAATTTTTTACAGTGTAACTGTTTTCTCTTTAAACATATTGTAATATGTAATTTATTCCTGTGATCAAAGCTCATCATTACTTCAGTCTTCAGAAATCTTTCACAAATCAATCTAATATGCTGATTTGAAGCTCATTTTTCATTATTATCACAGTAGTGCTGTTTAATATTTTTGTGGAAACTGCAATAAACTTTTTTCAGATTCTTTGATGAATAGAAAGTTCAAAAGAACAGCATTTATTTGAAATAAAAGTCTTTTGTAACATTATAAATATCTTTACTGTCACTTTTGATCAGTTGAATGTGTCCCTGCTGAATACAAGCATTAATTATTTCAAAACAAAAATAAATTAAAAAAAATAAAAATCTCACTGACCACAAACTTTTAAATGGTAGTCTATATTGGCAAACTGACACTTAAAATCAGCTTGGTGTAATAATTGCAAAAAATGTCTTTAATAGGTCAATCTCGTTCTGAGAAAAGGTCTTGTATTTGGTTTGGCATTTTATTATCTTATGTCATGAAATTCACAATGTGCTGTCAGATTTGATTGGTGTGGTTCTTTTTTTAATGGATCGTTTGAATCGAATGTAGCAGTCTGAATTGGTCAGATGACTCACTTCCTCACTGGAATGAATTGAATGATTCATTGAATGCCCAAATTGAATGCCCAAATCAAAAATAGAGAAATCAGTGCTATGTTATATTGTTGAAAGTAATTTTAAAAATGCTACTTTGTAAGTTAGGTGAAACTTAAATTATTGTCTTATTACTTACTGACAGCATGTAGTTAAAGGTGACATATGTCATTTCTGCACCACAGCAGAGACTCCACATGAAATAATGATTGTTTTCAAACAGGTTTCACACTGTCTGCCATTGGCCGAGTAAACAGATGAGCTCACAACCATTGACTGCTGTGTCAGGATGCTAAAACAAACAGAGCAATGTTTTGACAGACACAGGGTCACGGCGTTCTGACAGGGTCACGGTCTTCTGACACGTCTGACAACTTGTCACCCCTGTTTCTCAAGTCTAAAACACCTTGTTAGTCCTGATAAATACTCCATGTTCTCAAAGTTGACAGCTTCTTGCATTATTTTTGTGCAATTGATCTGGGAAAACTGTCATAAATTTGGGAAAAAGTAATGCTTGATGGTCAGTTTTCATATCTAAAAATGCATGAGATCTCAAAATAATCATTTCTCAGTTTTCTCTGGCCAAGAACCGTATAACTGATATAACTGAACTGTTTTTATGAGCAGGTTTATCTGCAATAGCTGATACCAAAGCAATAGACATAACTCAAAATATTCAGTATTCAATATTCATTGTTGGAAAATTTGGCTAATCCTCTAAAGTGCTCATTGTAGTAACCTGGTAGCTTGTAAACCCTTGGTTTCAAGGCATGCTGGTAAAAAGAGCTTGTTTTTCTGTCAGACTTGTCTAAAAATATCTGAGGACCATAATGGACGTAACAGTGGATGCTTCCAGAAATTGCAGATGTAATTTCTCACAATTTTGCCATATGTGGGCTCAGTATATTTATGGAGAGTCTGAAAAGATAAACCATCACAGCTTCTACTAGGAAACATCTGTTGTTTTCAAGAAATCCCTTAATGTCACGTGACCCCTGTCATTTAGAATCTGCTGTGTGGCCATGTGATATGACGTCTATGAAATAATAATAACATGCAATAATGTTCTCTAGCATCTGTCGCGTGAGCAATCGAATGCCTCTCTGTAGCCGCACGCTGTGGCAGATTGATTCCATCACGCACTGATTAAAATTTATCTGCTAGTTGTTTTTTTACAGCCAGACTTGGCATCTGCTTCACTCTGACTGTCTCGGCGAGTGACACGTACAATATTACTTCACAAATGGCCACGGTTCTGACACAGATCGATGTAAATATTGTATCGCTGTCTGCTACAAGGAAAACTTGGAGTGTCCCTGCTTTTGATGGAAATATTTATTGGGTGTTTGTGGCTCAGTGCTCAAGCAGAGAGCTTTTTTTTTGTTTTTTCTCCGCAGCGTGTCACTGAGCTAAAGCCAAAACCAAGCTGATACTCATCAGATTTGGCTCAAAGTAAAAGATTTGATAACAACCCTTGAGAGAGGCTGTGCGTTGTAATGAACGCTGCCAAACACAGACACGCTGACAACAATTGCACATGTTTTGTTTTTGCCCGTCCTTCAGAACCATCTGTATGATTGCTTTCTCCAGTTTTTAGGATGGCACTGTTACAAAATAGGACAACAGAGTGGTTTAAAATGCATTAAAAGCTTGTCTGGGTGAATCATATTTTGCATAAAGAAAATGTTGCCTAATTGTTGGGCCATTAACATAATTTGAATTGTGACGTTTATTGTCATGACAGTTAAGAACATTTTACGCCATCATTTTCATTACCATAATGCATCTGGATGTTTTTTGGTACCTCCCTTATTTCTCAATGGTGATTCTCCTGAGCTTTTTTTTCTTTTTTTTTTTTTTTTTGGACAATATTCTATTCTTAAAGTAATACTTTTTTAATATATTAATATTTAGTATATTTTATATTTACTTAATGTTCACTTTAATCTTGTTATGTTTTAATATTTTATATTTTTAATCTGTTTAATTTAATATTTAAAATTGTAATATTTTATATGTTTAATAATCAAAAATCAAAGGCAATACAATAAATTCTACATTGGTGTATGAATAAATAAGAATTGTGATTCTTTTTTTTGCATTAAAGAGATTTTATTGCATTTACAGTATTATTGCAATAATTATGGGAGAAAAATTTACATAATTGTTATGCAATTAATGCATGCAAAAAATCTAAAAAGTTTTAAAAATAGGCTTGATTGTCTTGCCTTCTTGCTTCTTTTGAAATTTGACATGAATTATAACCCAGACATGTGCTTGACATGTTACGTTAGCTTCTTCCGTCTGCTGTACAGTGTGTAACCTACATGTGAGATCAAATACACTTACACCAGATGATACTATTACATAAATTATGAATTTGTATGTGGATGTTGGTCAAGATCCCCTGGGAAACTGTATTTATTTTTAAGTACTGTTTAACAATTTAGCTTAAATACCTTCATGGTTATAAATATTTTCATCAGCTCATTCTTCAGATGCATCAATGTATCAGTTTTACAGCATGTACAGTAAAAATAATCATGTGAATGGTGCTTAATGAATTTGAAACATGTTTTAAACCCACAAATGTTTTGTGCTTCAGGTACAGAGGTGGAGAAGGAGATGTGTGTGGATGAGGTCTACCCTTCATCTGTGCCCTGTGTGGTTCCCTGCCCTAAAGACTGCGCTCTCAGTCTCTGGACCGAATGGTCCACCTGCTCCCAGACCTGCTCCAGCAAAACCGCCGAGGGCAAGCAGATGAGAACACGAGCCATACTGGCATACAATGCAGGAGAAGGTACAAAAGATTAAACTCGGAAAGCTAAACACATCGCTAAACTCACACAATACTAAACAGTAAAAATAGATACACATTTTAGGTAAAAATAAATTATAATTATATATGGGTAATACTTTAGATTAGGGAACACTATTCACTATTAACTAGTTGCTTATTGGTTGTATATTAGTACTTATAAAGCACATATTAATGCCTTATTCTGCATTCTGCATTTCTAGATCCCTTAACCCTACCAATACCTAAGCATAACTCAAACATAACTACTACAAACCTTACTTACTATCAATAAGCAGTAATTAGGTGTTAATTGAGCAAAAACGCTTAGTTAATAGTGCTTATTCTGCATGACCATATTCTAGATCCCTTAACCCTACCAATACCTAAGCATAACTCAAACATAACTACTACAAACCTTACTTACTATCAATAAGCAGTAATTAGGTGTTAATTGAGCAAAAACGCTTAGTTAATAGTGAATATGTGTTCCCTAATCTAAAGTGTTGTCAAATATATATAAGATTTTTTATGTTTTTTAAAGAAGTATCTTATGCTCATCAAGGCTGCATTTATTTGAACAATAAACAAAAATACAGAAAGAAAATGTAATATTGTAAAATATTATTACAATTTAAAATAGTGGTTCACTTTCGATACTACACTCGTACTGCGTCTGCTAAGACGCTTTGGGGAAAAGCCTTTTTTCTCCTGAACTGAAGCCTTTTTTCAAACACGCAGTGAAACTGTACAGCCAATTGGTTCGTGCAGTGTATAAAAAACAAACCAATGGCTCGGCAGCGGAGATGCATGAGCCTATGGCGCCAAAGCCTGCCAGAATGGGCGGTGCATCTGGCTATATAAGCGGGCGTTCGCCACAGGATTCTCAGATTTCTTCTCCTTCAGCAACGACTACTACTACGTCTCTACGCTGATCCGAAGCCTGCTCGCCGTTGACACGCCTTCCCAGCTGGAATCGGGACCTCTCAGCAAGAAGAAGAAGAAGGATTCTCAGATTTCTTCTCCTTCAGCAACGACTACTACTACGTCTCTACGCTGATCCGAAGCCTGCTCGCCGTTGACACGCCTTCCCAGCTGGAATCGGGACCTCTCAGCACGGCTTACCTGCTTCTCCGCCGCTTCAGCGACGCAGCAGTTCCGGTCCTTTTCCCCTGCCGCCATCTGGCGATTCTAAAAAGAGCTTACTAAAAGAGCTTGGCGCTGTTGCAAATGCTGCGCCGTTACTGCGGTTCGTGCAGGTCTCCCCTGCACGCCGATGACGACCACACGGAGTGCGTTTCCTGCTTGGGGAAATCCCATGCGGAAGCTGCGCTCACGGGAACTGATTGTTCTCTCCGCTCGCGGATCGCTTTCTTTTCAGAGAGCGGCTCCGCCCCTCGCACCCTCCCGTTTTCTTCCTCCCAGGGACCTGTGAGGAATAAACAGCGGGGCAGAGGACTCCAGCGACCAGCTGCGAGCGGCAGCCATCTGGATGAGTGGTTCCTGCCGGGGCGCCGCCAAGCCCCTCGTCAGTCTTCCTCTCTGTTCTTCCCGGAGGTCCATGATGAGCTCACCAGATCGTGGCGTGCTCCCTACTCCGCCCGCCTTCGTACTTCTACTTCATCCGCCCTCACTTCCATCGACGGCACTGAAGAGAAGGGGTACAATAAGCTGCCTTCCCTGGATGAGTCTGTGGCTGCGCACCTCTGCCCGCCCACGGCTATCGGCTGGAGAGCAAAAACCCTTGCAACCGTCCAGGCCGTGTAGGACCACTTCAGCTCTCGCTGGACGCGCCTACACTTCAGCTGGACAGGCGGCTTCGGCGTTTCATTAAATGGCGGTCCTCCAGGTCTTTCAAGCTAAGATCCTCGCTTCCTCAGACGAGTCTGGCCTGGACCCTGCGACCCTCAGGGAGCTGAGGAGCGCAACCGACCTGGCTCTGCGTGCCACCAAGACCATGAGATTGATGGCCAGCCTTGTGGTACTCGAGCGCCATTTATGGCTGACGTTAACAGAGATCAAGAGATCTCGATGCTCCAGTCTCTCCCAAAGGTCTCTTCGGACCGGCGGTCAAAGGATTCGATGAGCGCTTCACGGAGGCACAGAAATTGTCCCAAGCTATGCGACATTTCCTGCCTAAGCTGCTGCCTCTGGTCGCCCTAAGTCTGCGCCGACTCAGCAGCCAGAAAAGCCAGCACCTGCCACCCCCGCCGTTCAGCCCGCTAAGGCGCACCAGACACGGGGACACTCTCGCTCGGCCAGACGCTACCCTCTTCCTAACTGCCAGGGACCCCAACCCAAGATTGCGTTGAACCCGGCGCCTCAGGCGTCCTCCTGATCTGCGAGACAGGAAGAGGATGGGGCCAGATTTCACTACGAGTTAATTCAACCCCTCGCTACACGGGCCGAGGCCTGGCAGGCCATCCCCGGAGTGTCGAGATGGGTTATGGGGATAATAAAACGAGGATATTCACTCCAATTCGCTCGAAGACCCCCGCGCTTCAGCGGCATGGTCCCCACCTTAGTGCAAAGCAAGGACGCTCACGTTCCTCATCCCCAAAAAAGATGGTGGCCTCCGGCCCATCCTCGATCTCAGACGCCTGAATCACGCCCTCATGAAAAGGTCATTCAGGATGACTACACTGAAACAGATCCTTGCGCAAATTCGCTCAGGAGACTGGTTCTTTTCTCTGGACCTGAAGGATGCATACTTTCACATCCAGATAGCCCCTCGTCACAGGCCATTCTTGAGCAGGAGACTGTCTGGACCTGAAGGATGCATACTTTCACATCCAGATAGCCCCCCGTTGCAGGCGATTCTTGAGATTCGTGTTCGAGGGAGTGGCTTATCAATACACGGTTCTTCCCTTCGGGCTGTCCCTGGCCCCCTCACTTTTACGAAGTGCGTGGACGTGGCTCTCTCCCCTCTGAGACAGATGGGAATCCGCATTCTCAACTACCTCGACGACTGGCTCGTTCTGGCCCAGTCAGAGGCAGAGCTAATATCACACAGGACCCTTCTCCTTAGCCATCTGGAGTGCCTGGGACTCAGGGTCAATTTTGCCAAGAGCGCATTTTTCCCCAGCCAGCGAATATCGTTCCTGGGAACAATTTTCGACTCAGCCCAAATGAGAGCTGAAGTCGCGCCGGAACGGGCTCTGGCCATATGGAGGCTGGCGACCTCCTTCGAGATTGGTACCGCTCGCCCTCTCAACACGTTTCAGAGGATGCTGGGCCTCTTGGTGGCGGCATCGCCAGCCCTACAGTTGGGTCTGCTTCGTATGCGCCCCCTTCAGCGCTGGTTGAAACCACGGGTTCCATCCCATGTCACGGACGCCTACAGAACAGGGTGAGTCAGGCCTGTGTAACAGCCCTGGACCCCTGGAAGAGCTCCCGCTGGATGGAACAGGG
Organism: Sinocyclocheilus anshuiensis; assembly: GCF_001515605.1. NCBI lineage: Eukaryota > Metazoa > Chordata > Actinopteri > Cypriniformes > Cyprinidae > Sinocyclocheilus > Sinocyclocheilus anshuiensis. The sequence goes on from NW_015554362.1 coordinate 632,567, forward strand.
CGTGACCATGGGGATGGTCTCAAAGACCATGGACGCGTTGGCCCACGATTGGCCCAACTTCCTTCTTTATGCTTTTCCCCCGATCGCCCTGATCCCACAGGTAATCAGGCGAGTAAGGGAACAAAAATACAAGGTTCTCCTGGTGGCCTCCCTCTAGATGAACCAGCTGTGGCTATCAGAGCTGACTCAGCTGTTGGTAGCCGCCCCTTGGCCCATTCCGTTGAGACGGGATCTCCTCTCTCAAGTGAATGGGACAATATGGCATCCTCGGCCCGATCTGTGGGCCCTGCACGTCTGGCCGCTCGACGGGAGCCTTCGAGCCTCCCAGAGCAAGTCTTGAACACAATTTCGGAGGCTAGAGCCCCGTCTATGAGATGCCTCTACACCCTTAAGTGGTCTTTTTTCTCAGCTTGGTGTCTAAACCGTGGCAAAGACCCTCATACTTCCGATTTGACAGAGGTGTTGTCATTTCTGCAAGAGCTGCTGTATAAGGGACGCTCCCCATCCACGCTCAAAGTTTATGTAGCGGCTATAGTGGCCTCTCATGTCCCTATTGCGGGCCAATCGGTGGGCAGAAACAGCACGGTTATCCGCTTCTTAAGGGGCGCTAGGAGGCTGAATCCGCCTTGTCCCCTAACCGTCCCTTCATGGGATCTACCCACTGTACTGAGGGCCCTGAAGGGCCCTGCTTTCGAGCCGCTACAGTCTGCCAACATTCGGTCACTATCGCTGAAGACTGCTCTGCTTCTGGCACTGGCATTGCTAAAGCGAATAGGGAACCTGCAGGCACTCTCCATTAGCCCTGCCTGCCTGGAATTTGGGCCTAACGACTCTAAATTCGTCCTGAAACCAAGGCACGGTTACGTACCTAAGGTGCTCTCCACTCCGTTCAGAGCACAGGCCATTACGCTCTCCGCGCTTTCTCCCTCTGAAGAGGACAGAGAGTTATCTCTGCTCTGCCCCGTCAGAGCTCTGAGAATTTACATTGAGCGTTCCGCCCCTTATAGATGGTCGGAACAACTCTTTGTCAGCTTCGGTAACCGCACCAAAGGGCTTCCAGTCACGAAGCAAAGATTCTCGAGATGGGTAGTAGACTCCATCTAGCGTACTCTTCTTTGGGCCTTCAATGCCCCATTGGAGTACGGGCCCATTCGACTAGAGCAGGGGTAGGCAAGTTCGGTCCTAGAGAGCCGCAGTCCTGCAGAGGTCAGCTCCAACCCTGAAAAAAAAAACTCACCTACCTATAGCCTTAGTAATCCTGAAGACATTGATTAGCTTGTTCAGGTGTGTTTGATTAGGGTTGGAGCTGAACTCTGCAGGACTGCGGCTCTCTAGGACCGAACTTGCCTACCCCTGGACTAGAGGCATCGCCTCGTCTTGGGCATGGTCCAGTGGCGTGTCCATTACGGATATTTGTGAGGCGACCGGCTGGGCCTCGCCGTCCACATTCACAAGGTTTTATAACCTGGAAGTCCCGGCCTTGCAGGCCAGGATCCTTTCCGCTTGAAATGGCACGCGCTGCGTAAACAGACATGACAGAGACATGATCTTTCAGAAATCATTCTAATATGCTGATTTATTATTATCAGTGTTGGAATCAGTTGAACAGTGCTGAACCTGTGAAACGTTTTTCATGATTCTTTGATGAATAAAAAAGTTAAAAAGAACAGCATTTATTCAAAATAGAAATTTTGAATTAAAAAAAATCCAAGAATCCTGAAAAACGGCATCACAGGTTCCAAAACTATTAAGCAGCACAAATATTTCCAACATTGATAATAAATCAGCATATTAGTATGATTTCTGAAGGATCATGTGACACTGGAGGCAGGAGTAATGAGGCTGAAAATTCTGCTTTGCGTCATAGGAATAAATTATATTTTAAAATAGAAAAAAAAAATAGAAAACCATTATTTTAAATTGTAATAATATTTCACAATTTAGCACGGCGTGATTGTACTGTGGTCCCAAAGTGTCTTAGCAGACGCAGTACGAGTATAGTATCGAAGGGGAACGTACTTGGTTACAAATGTAACCTCGGTTCCCTGAGATACGGGAACGAGTACTGCGTTGCTAGCTGTGCTACGATGCTGCACGACTCAGTGTCTTCGTTTCAGTCGAATTTACCTGAGGATCCTATGCCAGAATGCCTTGTAATAATATTTCACAATATTACTGTTTTTTTCTGTATTTTCGATCATATAAATGCAGCCTTGATGAGCATAAGAGAGTTCTCAAAAAAAACAAAACAAAACCAAACGTAAAAATGGTACTGATCCCAAACTTTTGAATGGCAGTGTATATATACTGTATATTAGTTCTGTGTAAAGCTCTAACACCATTTATCTGTGGATGCCATTTGCTGTGATATTTTTTGTATCTAATACAATGACCTTCCAGCATTTCATATAATTAGTTTTTGGGGCCACTGTAACAAGCTGACATGCAAAAACCTTGCAATTTTCTATGGTCTATATAGTGCATAAGATTAGCCTGAAAAATCTGACAGGAAACTGTCAAGGAAAGACTCTGGTTCCACAAGGGTGGAATTTCTCAACCTAAAACTGTCTGAGGTTCTGATGGATGACTCCAGTGCTGTGACATCACTGACAGTCAGTGTTCCCAGACTCTTAAATCCACTTCATCTGTTCCAGCAAGGCTTAAGTGTCAGTTTACATGAGTGGGCTACTGAGCGTTCAAGACAAAGTGAAACACAGTTCATAGACGCTTTTACTTCTGTAATCAGATGTAATTCAGAATAAAATTCAACAAATGTGATTATTATCCATCAAGAATTAAAATGATTGTGTAAAGTGTGTCTTACATGCCAGAATGGAAGGGATGGGTTAAAAAATAAGGGTCTGAATAAAAACGTGTCTTCCTTTACTCATCCTCATGTGTTTCAGGTTTGGAAAAATTATGCATTTGATTTCATGTTTTTACCATGTAAAGCATGACATATGAAATAATTGTCAGAAAAATCTAAAAAAAAAAATTAATTGAACAGTTTATTGAACTAAAAAATATATATTTTAAAAGTTTGCATATGTGTTTATGAGTATCATATTTGATGCATCAGACTTTTATGGCTCATAGAGTATAAGAAAAAAAAATATTCAGAGCAAAATATGCAATTTGGTGCAGTTGCTGATATTTATATGGCCAAAAAGTAAGATGAAATTCTGATATCTTGTAATTTAAATCAATGAGATTTATATAACAGTGTAAGGATCCATATAAATATTATTTGTCACTCTATATCTCCTAAAAATATGTCTTAGTAAGATGATATTTAAATGCTTAGATCAAATCTCTGTAGTTTCAAAACATATACTGCAATGCAATACCATGATGAACAAATAAACATTCCTCACAAACCTGATGTATTATATTTGATACTCACATTTTAAAATGATTTTTGTAAAAAAAAAAATATATATACATATATATATATATATATACAGTATATCGTTAATCAAGTAAACCTAAGATGCTTCAGTCCAGTAAGTTCATCTTGAAATATTACTAGCAATATAAAAGTTATTCTTACATTTACTTAATAAAAATCAGTAAAGATTTCACAGCCAAAAGATACGGAAACCACAAGCTAAAGGTGAACGTTTTTACAATAACAATAAAAGTCCTTTTACTTGTTACAAAAGTATAATCTATAAATTAAATAAAGGAAGGCATGTAGTAGATTGTATGCAACAGGTTTTTCAGCAAAGTTTTGATCATGTTGATAATTTTGAGCCCTTAGAAATTTGTGGATCAAATATGAATTGATAATGGCAGTAAATTTTCCTCTCATTTGTCGTTTATGTATCATATTCTCTTCAGAGAAGTCTATATTGAATTGTTGCTTTGCTTTCTCCACAGTGACGTCAATGGTAGTGGCGTGGATTACAGTTATGGAGGGTGACACGTCAAAACATCTCATGTATTTATGGCCTGTAGAGTAGTTTTCCTGTTGAAGTCCTCTTAGATTTGTTTGAATGGTTTGAAGTAGCCGCTAAGTCCTGTCTTTTCTTACTCTTGATTCTTTTATCATTACTCAAAAATGTGTAAATGTTAAAACATTTACTTAGTACTAGTCGAGTAGATCCTGAAATATTCACTCTCTAACCACTGCATCTCTGAAGTTAAATGCGAAGACGCTCATAACTTTTGCTTTTTCTCAAGGTCTTACGAGGGTTCCAAAGTTTCCTGAGCTCTATGGTACAGTTGTTTTCTTTTCATCTCTTGCGTGCAGTTTGTAGATTTAGATGCAATAAATATCTTGTGTTTGATTATGTATAGGGTTAGAAAGTGTAAATGGAGTCTTTTATTCTTAGTCTTGTTTCCACAAGTTTAATGTTGCATCCATGAAGAATATAAATGAAGAAAGTGAGATATTTCGCTTGTATGCAATTGCTTTAAGCACCATTTTCCACTAAAGTTACTGGCTTTTTGAGCGATGAGTTGAGCGATTCCCTTTGGGAGGCGGATAGATTTATGTGACGATGAGTCTATGCACCATGCTTTCTGTGCAAGACATCTGCTTGACGTCTGACGTAAGATGCCGAATGCAGCCGTTCATGCAGCGGGACTTTATACATAATGCATGTCCTTGAGAGTCCATTTGTGAACAAGTCAGCAGAATGCTGAAACTCATACTGTAAACAAGAGAAAAATTATAGTCCTCTGGGTCTCTTATGAAACTTATGTTCATCATACTTTAATGCAAACAGGTCTTGCTATGCAAACTTACAGTATAAGCATATTGTTGAGAGCATTCAGAATGCAGTTCATAGCATTGCTTTCTCAGTGTTGCAGCATGAGTCACTATTGCGCACATTAGTGTAAACTCTTTTCTCCTGTGGTCAGATTTGTCTTTCAGGTCAAAAAATGTCATGGTGGAGCAATAGATTGATCTTAAGTTTGTTGAAGTTGACATGTTTTTATCTAGCTACTTGAATAATAATATATCCAGTTTAATGGCCCAGGAATTTTAAAGCAGTGATGTGAGGTGGACAAAAATTTAATTTTATTTAAGTTTATTTTATTTAATTGTATTTAATTTTATTTGTTTATTTAATTAATTTAATTTTGTTTTGTTTTGTTTTGTTTTGTTTTGTTTTGTTTTGTTTTGTTTTGTTTTGTTTTATTTTATTTTATTTTGTGAGGTGGACAAAAATTTAATTTTATTTAAGTTTATTTTATTTAATTTTATTTTATTTAATTTTATTTGTTTATTTAATTAATTTAATTTAATTTTGTTTTGTTTTGTTTTGTTTTATTTTATTTTATTTTGTTTTGTTTTGTTATTTTTATTTTTTTTTGGCACGTAAACTTACATTTAATTTGACCTTTAGACAGGTTTCAGGTTAAAGACATTTTAGATATACATTATACAGTCAAAAGACAGTCAGCACTATTAATATGCTGTTAATTAATACCATGTCACACCTATACACACTCAAATTAAGGCATCAAATTTTCGAGTATTTTATTTGTCACTTTTTTTAGACCATTATTCAACAAAACCTAAATAGTGATTTATTTATGTTCTGAATTTTCTTTGCTGTTACCATAAAAGTAGTACAATAATGCATATGATGTGCCAGCATTCCCATATACATTTGCATACTTTGCGTTTTGTATGTTTCTGGCTTAAAGCCTGATCATGAGTTGTCATTTCAGGAAATCAGTTCATTAGAAACACTCACAGAAATGAAGCAGTGAATGTGCTTTCTTTGATTGCAGAACATCTGAAAAGCTCAGTGTGAAGATTCTGTGGAGGCATTCGTAACACTGCACAGTTAAGCTTCATAGAGACACAAACATGTTCTTGTGGGAAGACCGCAAATACTCATTTGTACTCTCGGCCACCGTACATTTGGGCTTTTCACACTCCAGTTTGTTCATTCTTTTTTTTCTCAGTGTTTTACTTTACCCTGGGTTAGTAATTAATGATAGTAGTGGACGGGGTTTCACACTGTACATTTGTAAACCCTGACTTGCTTTCTTATTTGCATATTTATGACTTTAATAATATTGATTTAGGAGTTTACTTCAGACGCTGAACAGTTTTACTTACTGCAGCTATGCAAAGTGCATGAATATTGTATGAGCTAAGCTCTGAGGCGGTTTATGATTGGTTGTCTGTTGCTAAACTGCCTTGTTTCCATACTGTATATGGATGATTCTTCATTTAATGTAATTCCTCCGTTCCCTAAAAGTATTATTTTCTTCTTTTACAGAAAAATCCTTTTTATAAACATCATGCATTGTATTTTTCAAAATATAGATTATTATGGTAGCTTTAAAGTTGTTTAGTTTTATTGACTCAAATTAATTTTTCCTGCTTTTGAAAGGTTACATTTATCAGAAAATCTCTATCATCTGTTTTTTCATCTCTTCATCTTTATTTTTTATACTTTTTCTGAACGCTTTTATAAGAAAAAATATGTACTTTCAAATTAATTTGTCTTTTTTTTTTAATTTTTTTTTTAATTTGCCTTTATCGTCATAGGAAAAAAAAACATGTTTTCCCAAAGTTGATTATGTTTGGTTATGATGAAAATGAGAAGTGACAGTGGAGCTCATCTCTGCCATCAGTGTACATAATTTTAAGATTTTTTTGTACCATGAAAATCACAAAATCTTTCAGCAGCTTTTTTAGATGTCATTACAAAATTGCTTATAGAATTTTAGTTCTGAAACATGTTTTTATGAATTCAAGGTTTATTGATGGCTATGTGTTAGAAAGTTCAAAGCTTATCTACTGTAGCTTTTTCTTTTATCTTCTGTAACTATTTAGAATTTATTTTTATATTTTCTGTTTGCATTTTATTTATTAGCAATTCGTAGTGTTTTGTCATTTTTATTAGGTTTGTTTTAAAATGTCTGTATAGTACTTATTAATTTTTATTTCAGTTTTATCAGAATTAAAAAAAAAAAGGTTTTAGTTTTCATTTTAGTTTTAGTTCATGATGATAATAACCCTGCATACCACATTATACTTGAAGGCTCATCAAAGCCATGATCAAATCTTTTTTCAGGACATGTGATAAATGTTTTAACTGATGAAACATCGTTTGAAGAAGTCTGATTTTTTTTAAAGTGTCAAAAGTGCCTTGAACTGAAGAATCACCCTTATACATTTTGACATCACAAATCAGGGCACAAAATTATAAGGAAGAGCCTTGGTTACCTAGGGTTTAAAGTTAAACAAAGTGTGAAAAGCCCTATTATTACCCTCAATGCCCAACATAAACCACTATTATTATTATAACTCAATGCCCAACATAAACACACTAATCAGCTGTTTAATGGATCTGACAGTCAGATCCAATAACTATAATACTGTGCGTGTTATAAAGTTAAAGCAGGCAGACGTATTCGCTCACTTCTTCTCATAAAGCTCTTGCTTTCCTCTGAGAATGAGAGCGCTTTGATTCACAGGCCCACTGGGCTGCTCTGTCATCTGCAAACCTGTAAATGTCAGCAATTATTTCGACACACCGCGCCACTCTCCGCCGGCTGCATTGACTACCTGCCACTTGTGAGGAATTAGGAGGCGGCAATTATGTGAAGTGTTTCATCTTAATCAATATTAGAACAAGTTTAAGCGACTGGAGATGACGGCATTATGTTGAGATTTGAGAAAATTAACACTTGACCTTTCCTCGCAAGAAAAAAAACAAGGAAGAAAAGACGTTTCCGTATGCATTTAAAGGCTTATGCAAAATCATTTTTAATTTCAGTACATTTTTAAGTTTTCAGTTGTTCTTTTTAACATTTTATTCATCAAATAATCCTGAAAAACATATTGCAGGTCCCAAAATAATATTAAGCAGCATAACAGTTTCCAACGTTGATAATAAATCATCATATCAGAATGATTTCTGAAGGATCATGTGACACTGAGGCCTTGAGTAATGATGCTGAAAATTCAGTCTTGACCTCGTTGGGATAAATTAGATTTTAAAGTATATTAAATTAGAAAACAGTTATTTTGAATTGTAATAATATTACAGTTTTTTTCTGTATTTTTAATCAAATAAATGCAGCCTTGGTCAGCAGAAGAGACTTTAGAAAACATTAGCGGCAATCTATGTACAGAAATAAATACTTTTATTCAACAAGGATGTATTAAATTGATCAAATTGACAGTACACTATTTATGTTTCAAAAGATTTCAAATAAATGCCTTTAAACATTCTAATATAAGTTCTTTTGAATTTTCTGTTCATATTAGAATGATTTCTGAAGGATCATGTGACACTGAAGACTGGAGTAATGATGCTGAAAATTCAGCTTTGGACCACAGAAATAAATTACATTTTTAAATATATTCAAATAGAAAATAGTTATTTTAAATAGTAATCATATTTAACAATTTTACAGTTTATTATTATTTTTTTTATCAAGTAAATGCAACCTTGATGACTTCTTACACAACATTAAAAATGTTACCGATGCATAGTGAATTTCTGGTTATTATAATTTTTTTTTTTTTGTGGACTTTACTTTGATTTTACTGTAGCTGAAGTCTCCTGAGTTGACGTGCACCTTTAACACTTCCAGTGTGCAGAACCTCAAGCTGTGGTGGCATGACATGATGCCGGCCGCGTCTAGTGTAGACACGTGTCAGACCTAATGCATGTCTTCACACTCTTGCAGGAGGTTCCAGCTGTCCGAACACCAGCACCCTGCAGGAGGTTCGGAACTGTAATGAGCATCCTTGCATCGTGTATCACTGGCAGACGGGCCAGTGGGGACAATGTGTGGAGGATACCACTACATCCATAAATTCCTCCTCCAGCGCAGAAAAATCCACCTGCACCGTGGGTGTGCAAACGCGCAAGGTCATCTGCGTAAAAGTCAACGTCGGGCAGGTACCGCCCAAAAAGTAAGTCTACTTGCAAGATTAAATTAATGTTTTCCCTTCTCTGAAGAATTCTGTATGTAAATGACCTCGTATATGATTGGCCAGCGTTTTTGCGTGTGAAATTAATATCTTACAGGTTATGGATTTGCTGTTTGGTCCAATATAATTGGCATTGCACCATCCTTCAACAACTTCCTTTTTGCAAAGTTGTTGTTAATTGACATTCCAAGTTTCTGAACAGCTGCTGATATGTAAACATGTGCAGTCATATGTAGATGTGCTCATGGTTGAGAAGTTCACTAATATGGCAGAGCATCTTTTTTTTTCTTCTTTAGATTGTCAAAACTACATAAGAAATAAAATGTTATATTACATAAATAAAATAAAGTCTACATATAAAAAGTAACATATATATATATATATATATATATATATATATACACAGTGCTGCTTTTTACAGTGCTGTTTGTGAACCATTTAGTATTTTCTATATTTTTGCATAAATATGACTCAAAACATAATCAGATTTTCGCACATGTCCTGAAGGTAGACAGAGACAGCCCGATCAAACAAATAAGACAAAAAATATTTTCTTTGTCATTTATTTATTCAAGAAAATGATCCAATATTGCATATCTGTGAGTGGCAAAAATATGTGAATCTCTAGGATTAGTATTTTTTTTAAGGTGAAATTAGAGTCCATCTGTTTAGACGTGTTTTCAATCAATGCAATGACTATCGTTTTATTCAACGAGCATGGATCTTTCAATAGTTTGATCAGGATTGTGGAAGTGAATTATGGCACGAACTAAGGAGATCTCTGAGGACCGCAGAAAAAGAGTTGCTGTTGATCATCAGGCTGGAAAAGGTTACAAAGCCATCTTTAGTTTGGATTCCACGAATCCACAGTCAGACAGATTGTGTACAAATGGAGGAAATTAAAGACCACTTTTACCCTCCCCAGAAGTGGTCGACCAACTAAGATCACTCCAAAGCTGGACGAGGTTACTAAAGACCCCATGGTAAGTTCTAAGCAACTAAAGGCCTTTCTCACATTGGCTAATGTTCATGAGTCCACCTTCAGGAGAACACTGAACAACCATAGTGTGCATGGCAGAGTTTCAAGAAGAAAGCCACTGCTCTCCAGAAAGAACATTGCTGCTCGTCTGCAGCTTGCTACAGGTCATGCAGACAAGCCAAAGTGTTATTGGAGAAAGGGTTAGAAGACGGATGAGACCAAAATATAATATTTTGGTTTAAATGAGCAGCGTTATGTTTGGAGAAAGAAAACACTGCATTCCAGCATAAGAACCTTATCAAATTTGTGAAATGTGGTGGTGGTTGTATCATGGTTTGGGCCCGTTTTGCTGCATCTGGACCAGGACGGCTTGCCATCGTTGATGGAACAATGAATTCTGAATTATACCAGCAAATTCTAAAGGAAATTGGAGGAAACCCACCAATAACACAGAGTTGAAGTGGTTCTGTACTGAAGAATGGGCTAAAACTCCTACAAGTCATTGTGCAGGACTGATCAGCAGTTACAAGAAACATTTAGCTGCAGTTCACAAACTTTCAAGCAGCACTGTATATATATATATATATATATATATTGCATTATGGCATTATTTTCATGATAAATTTCCATTACTGAAATGTGTCTGTATGCATATGTAATATAAATATTAATATATTTTTCAGTTTTTCGTTATTTATATATACTCTATATTACTTTTTATACATATATAGATTTCATTTTCATTCTGCAATATAAAATGTATTATTTAAAATAAATATTTATACACATTTTTATAAAGAAAAATAAATACATATTTTTTTTTAATATAATTTTTAATGTATATTGTTATGCCACCATATATTATTTATTTATTTAACTTTTTAGGTTTTTATTTATTTATTTATTATTTTTAATCTAATTAATTTTAACATTTTAAAATCATTTTAAATTAAAGGCGGTGCAATACAATAATATTCAATTCCATAATACTGTACTGCATCATTTTATTTTTCTGCATTACAGTAATGAGAATGCAGTGGTTTTTTTTTGTTTGTTTGTTTTTTTGCATAATGACAATGTGATGCTTAATTGTCACAATGCAAAAAAATAATAAAAAATGCATTTCCTAAATTGGTCCTAAAATAGTCTTTATTCATCTTTATACAAAACATAATTTCTACTTTTGTAGTTTTGGAAATATTCTGGACATATTCGTGGCAGAATTCATGACATGAATGTAATCTTAATGTTTTGCCATTTGATGTCGCAATATTACCATGTGTTATGATGATGTTATTACATATGGCGTGAATCATACCTCAACTCAAGTGTCTCGGTTAGTGGTGATGGAGAATTGTTCAGAAGAAGATGGATTGCTTGTGTTTGAGTGGCAGATCGTAATTGCTCTACAGATGTCTGCGTGCTCACAAACCCTATCATTCCACTGCAGGCAAACGAGCTGCTGAAAGCTGAATAAACATGGAGTCACATACAGGCTAATTAGCACAGTCATTTTCAGACTGCCTAATTTACTGTTGATGATAATAGCGGTAATTAAGAGGGTTTGATTCTTTAATGTAATTTAATCACCACTAGATGAGGGACCTCTTGAGGCTTAGCACAAACAAACCCCCTAAAATACATCATTGATCCACTTAGTCGTTGTCCTCCTGACAGTCCTTTGTGGAAACAATAGCAGTGGGTATTTTGGCACAGACAAATTGAGGCTTAGCTATTATATTGCATTTCCACTCGCTTTTTTACCACTTCAAGGAGCAGAAAGTTGTGTTTTAGTCTAGACGGCGTAGGTTGCAAAAGTGCAATTTGATGAAGTGTCATATTTTAGGATTGTAAATCTATTATATTGCATTTCCACTCGCTTTTTTACCAAGGAGCAGAAAGTTGTGTTTTAGTCTAGACGGCGTAGGTTGCAAAAGTGCAATTTGATGAAGTGTCATATTTTAGGATTGTAAAAAAAAAAGAAATAATTTTCAAACATTCCAGTCATTTTTCAATGTTCGAAATGGTGTAGAAAAAGTCTTTTTACTCTTTTTTTTTGCATTTTTGCATTCTGCAGAATTTTTTCTCAGAATTACAAGTTTATATTTCCCAATTCTTGTTTGATATCTCACAGTTCCATGTTTATATCTAATAATTCTGAGTTTATATCTCGCAATTCAGGTTTGTTTTTTGTTACCACCATAAAATAAAAAGGTAATTTAAACTTTTTTTCTCACAGTTCTTACTTTTTTTCTTGCAATTGTGAGTTTATATTTCAATTCTGCATTAATATCTTGCATTTCTGACTTTGTTTTCTAAAAATGCAAATTCTGAGATATATGTCAAGAATAAAGTCAGAATTGTGAGATATGAACTCAGAATTATGAGGAAAAAAGTCTGAATTACCTACAGGTGCATCTCAATAAATTAGAATGTCGTGGAAAAGTTCATTTATTTCAGTAATTCAACTCAAATTGTGAAACTCGTGTATTAAATAAATTCAATGCACACAGACTAAAGTAG
>NW_015554362.1:644992-650033 GCF_001515605.1 Sinocyclocheilus anshuiensis
TTGAGTTGAATTACTGAAATAAATGAACTTTTCCACGACATTCTAATTTATTGAGATGCACCTGTATTTTATTTTTTGATCCTGGAGCTGAAACAAGCTTTTGTGAAGTATTTTGGAAATTGATTGGATGGTGAAAAATGGGCGTTATACTGTTTATCAGAATGTAGTTGGACATGTGGTTGGACATGGGGTTGAAAAACAGAGGTTCTGAGGTGGAGTTGCTACATTTTGATGAATGAATACAATGACAATCATGTCTATTCTATGGAATAGTGTGGGGTAGCATGAACTAGAGCCCTGCACGGGCCTCAAATTTAGGCCCTAGCCTGCCCCTGGCCCGAGATGCTCAGGCCCTAGCCCGGCCCGTGTCCGACAAAAAAAAAAAAGGTTTGGAGCATTTTTTGTTCGCTAAATATACGTTTTTGTTTTTTTAAAGTAACGACCAAGCGGCCAGCGGCAGGCAGTGAGCCTACTGTATGATTGATACTCTTTCATTATAATCATAATCCGTAAAGATGAACTTCTCTCTAAAGGCACGTCTGAGGAGAATGCGAGTCAGGATCGGCAACTTCATCCTTGTGACACGGACTCAGAAAACACTAGTTTATTAGTAAATAATTCAAATATCTCCTTACTATTTCCCCCTGTCACATTTATGGTAATTACTTTTGCTGGTGCTTTGCGGCAAAACTTAAGCCTATTGCGTGCATTTGAATGCAAACTCTTCAGCTGCGCTGACGGCACGCACTGTACTGCTGCTGTCTGGACAATAAACACCGTCGAGCCACTAGCACGGTCTCGTGTTGTTTCCACCAGCGCGGCAAATTTTTCATCACTAATTGATGGATGTCTAAAATATAAAAATAAGGAGAAGCCTAAAACAGGCCCGAGGCCAGGCCTGCGTCTGAACTATGATGTGAAAATTGGGCCGAAGCCCGGCCCGAGTGGCGTAAAAAAGTCTGAAATGCAGGGCTCTAGCATGAACAGTAAGATCAGAAATGTGTACAGGAAACTAAAATTGTGAATTTTGACTTTTGATTTATATGCAGTCGTCACCCCCAAAATGTTGTATTGTTTACGTGGCTTCAGAGGCATTTGATGTGACCCAAAACAAAATAAAATTTCACATCCTCTCTCAGACCTGCATTTCATCTTGAATACCTCATCTAGACCTGCAGTAAATCATAAATCATGTTTTTGCCCAGGTCTGGGGCAGGCAGAGCTTACGCAGGTTTTCCTGCCCCGAGCCACTTTGTGTCACTCACAGCATCAGACTGAGAGAAAAGTCACAATCACACAGACAGCGATGTTAAAGCTCAGAGCCTGGACCTTTGATGTGCCTCACAGTAACTGACAACTGCTGCTGCCCTTCAGGTTTTATCTCTCGCTCTGACAGCTTTACGAAGCTAGTTGTTTTTTAGGATACTTATACAGACAATATAGTGAATAAAGAGCAAGAAACAAATGTCAAGAGCATGTGCACTGCCACTCTGTCTCAACAGAGACAGTACAAGAAGAAGATGCCATAACACTCAATAATTACTCTCACACACTATTCGACAGATAGACTCTCAACAGCCAGATGAGAATTTTTATTTGTTTTTATTGTCAACTAAAACTAAAACCTAATTTTCAGTAACTGAAGGAAGGGGAAATAAAATAAAATATAAATATTAGATGAAAAACAAAAATGATAAATGCTGCCTTGGTTAACTGAAATAAATACACTTATGTTGAACTAAAACTGAAAGAAAAAAAATATATATATTTTTTTTTAAATATAAAAAAAATAAATAATAAAAATGACAAAAGCACATAAAAATGACTAAAAACCTGAACTAAAATTAAAACTGAAATTATAAAAATAAAACTTAGAACTTTAATAGGTATATTTATGTATAATAATAATAATAATAATAATAATGTAGAAATAATACTAAAATAACACTGTAATGAGCATAAGCATTAACTGCTTGCGCTTGAAAAATATTGTCAGAGCTGAAGATGCTACATTAATTATACGTTCATTGTCAAATATTACTACTGATTTGACATGTGGCACCAGGTTTGAATATTATGTTTATTTCCCCATTTAAGCAGACAGGAGCTGTACTTGCATGACTTGTTTCCAAGATAGTTCTGGTTCTTTTATTCTGTCCACACTGCTTATCAGGTCAAAAAAAGTTGTACTTTAAAGGAATATCCTATTAGAAGTGATTTAACAATGCGCAAACAGTGTTATAATATAATTGCAGAAACTCTAATGAGCTACTTCAGTAAAACCTTCAAGAAAATGTGATCCCTCATTTCACGCTGCTAGTTATGACGGTTAATCCTAATTGAAAAATAATGATAACTTAGAGAGGGCAAGGAAACGATGTATTTGTTCTTCCTCATGGTTAAATATATGATTTAATGAGGAACATTACCAAGCCTTATTCCTGTTTAATCCTTTCTGCTCGCAACAATAACAAATTTAGTTTTTTAATGAGTCATTTCCTTATGTGATATTGCAGTGTTTTGCACTCTTAACCAGTTGTAGCAGGTTAGGCATTAAATAGTCGAGCCAGTGTCTGTCTTGAAATGTTGCTAATGCGCTGTCAGAAATGTACCCAATCTCCAGGAGAGCCCTGCACACCCAAACCGGATTTGTTTCTCTGGTAGGATTTACCGCTTCTGTTATTGGTATTACGAATGAATCAGCCTTACATATCTGTTGCTTTATTATATTGTGGCAGATTTGCAACCCTCATGAAACATGGAGTACACAGTGACTTGCATCCCACCGTGCCGGAGCCCAGAGGATTTGATCAAAGATCAGATTACAGAATGTCCCTCTGCTGAACTGCTGCATCCCTGTTTATCTTTATCCAGGGGAATTCAACTGAGTTGGAGCGGTGCTTAAAATACAGAGCAGATTAAAGCTAACCCCTGATCTTAAATTGAGGAGCTGTAACAGTGATAAAACAAGAGTATTACCCAGTGACTGACTACTGTAACAGGATGTGAGGCCTTATCTGCCTCGTCTGGCTGGTACATAATGCAGCCGCGGAGCAGGGGAAATATGATCGGAAGAACAGAAGCATTGTTGTGATACAGATGCTGCTGAGCCATACTCTGCAAGGATTCTGATGTAATACATTGTGGAGTTGGGCAGGGCATTATAGCAAAAACCAATAAAGCTAAAACTAGTATAGCTAAAAAAAGAAAAGAAAATGTATCCTGATATTTTTCAGTCTTTTTATGATATTAATCTTGATATTTACTGTATGCATTTGCTTTGAAATGACTTAAAGGGAAAGTTCACAAAAATGAACACAATTAACATATTATATTTTAATAATAATATTATTTATTTATTCATTTATTATTTTTCTCCATACAATGACAGTCAATGGGGTCCAATGTGGTTTGGACCCCATCATTGTTCAAAATATATTCTTTTGTAGAAAAAAGAAACAGGTTTGGGACAACATGAGGGTGAGTAAATTATTTTTTGGGGAACTATCCCTTTACATTTTTTTTTTTTTTAACAATACTGCATCTTAATTTAGAAGTCAAATACTGTAAAAAGACATCAAATGCAAGAGTGAAATACTGAAAAAAATCAAGTTTATGCTTAAAACAAGAACACATATCTGTCAATGATGTATTAAAACCCTTTGAAATAAGTACATTTTTCTGTGCTCATTGGCATATATTTGTTCTTGTGTGACCCTGGACCACAAAACCAGTCATAAGGGTCCACCTGCTTCCTGTGATCAAAACACATGTGCGTCACACTTTCTTGCGTTGAGTGTCCTGGTGATCTTTCAGTGTGTCTGTTTGATGTTTTAGATGTCCTGAAGCCCCTCGCCCGGAGTCAGTAAGACCCTGTCTGCTGCCCTGCAAAAGAGACTGTATCGCCACACCCTTCAGTGAATGGACAGAGTGTCCCACATCCTGTGAAACAGGTACACCACATCCATCCATCCATCCATTCTTTTATCTTTATATGTATAGTTCCATCCATCCATCTCTGTCTGTCTCTCTCTCTCTCTCTCTCTCTCTCTCTCTCTCGGGGCATTCTGGGAGTTTGCACGTGGTGGTGGGGCGAAGACTGAGTGGTGGAATTTCAACTAACCTTTTTTTTCTTTATGTTTTTCATCTTGATTCTGCATGTTTTGGTAAGTCTTTTTTAATTGTTGTTGTCAAAGTGAGTTTTTACGCGGAGGGATGGCGTCTCAGGTTGAGGCGTTGTCCTTACGCAATGGACTCAGGTGTGTACCTGTTGATGGGATGATGGTGGAGGATGTGCTTGTTGCGATAGGAGAGGTGGTAGGCCACGAAAATATTTCCTCTGCTTCTCGAATGAACAAGGCTGTTGTGGTCTTTTTGAAAGCGCAGCATCTTGTGAATCAAATAATTGAAAGTGGCCTTATTGTAAATGACGATTTAGTCCAAGTTACTCCCCTCTACACGGTTTCTTCTAAAATTACAATTTCAAATGTGCCGCCATTCATAACCAATGGAGCATTGGAGCGCGAGTTAGTTCGTTTCGGAAAGATTGTTAGTCTGTTTAAAATGATCTCTCTGGGATGTAAATACCCAGCTCTAAAACACGTGATGTCTTTTAGGAGACAAGTAAACATGATTTTGGATTCCCCGGAGCGAACGCTGGATATATATTTTCGTGTTAAATACGAAGGGAAGACATTTATGGTTTACGCTACAACCGGTAGTATGAAGTGTTTTGAATGCTGCGATATCGGGCATAAATGGCATGTTTGTCCGCATAAAGAACGTGGAATAGAAGGCAGTGTTTCGAGAGCAGGGACTGATGTTATTCCTGTTATCGTGCCTACCCAAGAGGTTCCAAATGCAAGAGTGAAATACTGAAAAAAATCAAGTTTATGCTTAAAACAAGAACACATATCTGTCAATGATGTATTAAAACCCTTTGAAATAAGTACATTTTTCTGTGCTCATTGGCATATATTTGTTCTTGTTTTAATCATAAACTCACTTCATTTTGATAATTTTCTCATAAAACAAGACTTAA
>NW_015554362.1:650043-664203 GCF_001515605.1 Sinocyclocheilus anshuiensis
AAAAGGTTTCGTTTAAAGAAACATGTAACGGCAATTAGAAAGTATAGAAAATTAGAAAAAAAGAGAACGTTAAAAGTTTTGACTTAGCTGACCAATTTCATGCATCACGTGGTGTCTCTTTTTGCATTGCTGTTCTTATCTGTTTTTCTCCTTTCCCTCTTAAAATTGCATATGGAAGTTTTAAGAGTAGGTTCTCTTAATATAAATGGGGGGAGGGATATGCACAAACGTGCATTAGTATCTGAAATAATAGAGCAGAGAAAATTGCATGTTATTTATCTTCAAGAAACACATAGCGATATAGGAAATGAAATTGAGTGGGGATTGTGGTGGAAAGGGCAGTATAAATTAGGTCATAAAACGAATTTGAGTGCAGGATTAGTTCTCTAATCAATTCTCTTTTCACCTGATTTAAGGGTCACTGTTTTGAGTACAGAAGAACCAATAAATGGTCGTCTCTTGGTAGTTAAAGCTGATATTGATGGGGAAATGTATTATTTCATCAATGTGTATGCACCAAATGTAGGTTTTGAAAGATTAATGTTTTTTGGTGTGTTAAGTAATGTGTTTAAAAAATGCTTTAATGATGGTAATGTGATAGTAGGGGGAGATTGGAACTGTACAGAAAATTTCACAGTTGATCGAAATACTGAAGAACCACATATTCAGTCATCATCTTGTTTATCAAAGTTAATAAGGGCAACTGATCTTTTGGATATATGGAGGGTTAAACATCCTGATGTGAGGCAATACACATGGGTGAAGGTGAATAATAATAGGGTTACTGCTGCTCGCTTGGATAGAATTTATGTGTCTAAACAGATGAGTAGTCAAATTATTGTTCTATCAATCCAATGGGTTTTACAGATCATAATCTGGTGTTGGTTGTAATAAGTAAGTCCCAGAGTTCAAAAAAGTCCTCTTTTTGGTATTTTAATATTGGGTTGCTTCAAGATAAAGAATTTTGTAGCTTTTTTGAAATATTTTGGCAACAGTGGAAAATGAAAAAAAGCAGTTTTGAGAATTTAAGACAGTGGTGGGATATAGGAAAAGTTAATATAAAAATGTTTTGGCTGCAGTATACTGCTAAATCTACTAAAGTGTTAAGAGAAACAATTGAGTCTGTTGAGAATGAGATATCATCTATAGAAGCAGAATTAATTAATAGATATGATCCTATGTTGAGTAGTAAGCTACAGAGAAAAAAAATGGAGTTGGGATCTTTTTTAAATAAGAGAGTAAAAGGGGCCTTGGTAAGGTCCCGTTTTATTTCTGTCGCAGATATGGATGCTCCACGTGCATATGTTTTTAATTTGGAGCGTAAAGTGGCAAAGCATAAACAGATGGTCTGCTTACGCCTTCCTGATGGGAAGTTGACACATGATATCAGAGAAATGCGTCGTCATGCAGTGGATTTTTATTCAAATCTTTACACTGCTGAGAATTGTGATGAAAATTGTTCTGCACAACTTTTTCATGATTTACCTCAAATAGACTTGGACTCAAAGACTGCTTTGGATATTGATATATCCTACCAAGAACTAACTGCTGCCTTGGGTCAACTTAAATCAGGGCATTTGATCGCGTAGATCACAAATATCTTTTCAATGTGTTGTGAGTTTTTGGTTTAGGGCAAGGTTTTTTAAAATGGGTGAAATTGTTGTATGAAGGCGCCTCTTGTATTGTGAAGGTGGGAGGTGGATTAAGCCGTCCTATTCCTGAAACAAGGGGTATAAGACAGGGGTGTCCTTTATCAGGGCAACTATATAGTATAGCAATAGATTTTACTTTGTAAATTACGTGAAAAAATCTCTGGTTTTATTACTTCTGGTATTATTAAGAACTCAAGAACAGTTTTAAGTGCTTATACAGATGATATTACGGTATTTGTTAATAATACACAAGATGTTAAGGTTTTGTCTGATGTACTTGATGTGTATGAAAAGGCTTCATCTGCCAAGGTGAATTGGGATAAAAGTGAAGCTCTCTGGGTAGGTCATGATTTCTCAGAGAATCCTCCACAATTGCCTGGAAACCTTAAATGGAGATTTGAAGGTTTTAAGATACTAGGTATTTATTTTGGTTCTATTGAGTTTCAGAAATTAAATTGGGAGGGCGTAGAGGATAAAGTATGCACCCGATTGTCTAGATGGAAATGGTTGCTACCCCAGTTGTCCTACAGGGGAAGAGTTTTGGTGGCCAACAATTTGGTGGCATCCACTCTGTGGCATAAATTCAATGTGCTGCAACCACCAGCAGGCTTAATTCAAGCAGTTCAAAGGCACTTAGTGACTTTTGTTTGGTCAGGATACCATTGGGTCCAATCTGCGGTACTGTATCTTCCTACACAAGAAGGGGGACAAGGCCTGGTGGATATAAAGGCAAGAATAACGACTTTTCGTCTACAAACAGCTCAAAGACTGCTATACAACAGCAATTTTGCTTGGATGAACATGGCAACAGCCCTTTTGCGGAGGGTAGGGGGAATGGGACTTGATAAACATTTATTTCTTATGCATTTACAAGAGTCTGATTTAGTAGACCTTACCCCCTATTATAAATCTATGTTTGAGGCTTGGAAAGTTTTCACTGTGTCAAGATCACCTGATTTATCAGCTGGGCCTTGGCTGTTGGAAGAACCTTTGTTTTTTAACTCTCTCTTTTCTTCAAGATTTTTATCATCTGCGTGTTTACGCTCACGGCTGGTGGCTGCTGGATATACGAAGTTGGGCCATGTACTGAGTAGCAGCGTGGAAGTTATAAGCCAAAGAACCGAAGTGAAATCTGCAAGAATGATACAGCAGCTTGTTGCAGAAGTACACGGGAAGTTAAGAAAGGAGCACAGAGATTTTGTGGACAATACAGAGATGATTCATGAGTGGAAAGAAGGGCTTGATTATGATTTTCCTTCACTCATTGTTAGAGCTGCTGTGGAGAATTGGGAAGATGATGATCATTGTTTGTTGATGTTTAAAACCCCAGTTTTGGATTATTTTGAGTCAACTGGGAAGAAGGCCTTGTACTTGACTTTTGTGAAAGTATTAAATGCCAGGTTGTTGACTGGTGTTTCTTCAACAAAATGGAGAGACTTTTTTGGACTTGATTCTTCCCCTAAAGGTTGCTGGCGCACTCTGTACAAATGCCCAATCAATAAGCGGACAGGTGATTTGCAGTGGAGAATTGTACATGGAGCAGTAGCTACGAACAGACATGTGGTGCATCTTAATCCTAGTGTTGGGGTGGGTTGTCCTTTTTGTTCGGAGGTAGAATCTTGTTTCATTTATTTGTGCAGTGCTCACGTTTAGGGGATCTGTTTTTTCTTTTAAGTAATTGGTTTTTATCTTTGGGTGAGGTGTTTTCTTTTGAATTGTTTATTTATGGGCCTAGGTATTCAGTTAAAAGGAAAATTAATTTTTTATCTGGCACTGCAAAATTAGTAATTTGGAAAACAAGGAAAAATAAACTTCTAGGGCAGGATGTAATAAGTGTGGTTCCTATATTTTTAGGACTTGTGGCAGCTAGACTAAACGTAGAGTTTGCTTACTACAAATTGGTGGACAGTTTACCAAAGTTTATAGATATCTGGGGTGTTAATAAGGTATTGTGTACTCTATATGAGAACAATGAAATGGTGTTGACTTTTTAAAAATGTATGTGAAAAAGAAGGAAAAAAGTGTGCTTCTCAATGAAGTGTGAATAATTGTGTATTTTAAGAGACAATTGTTATAATAAAGATATATAAAAGAAAAAAAAAATCTGTCTGTCTATCTATCTATCTATCTGTCTGTCTGTCTATATATCTATCTATCTCTGACTGTCTGTCTATCTATCGTTCTGTCATCTTCATCCATCCATCCATCCATCCCAAGTATTTAACAATAATAACCATGACTGCAACAGCAGAAATAAAGTATCATGCACTATACAATGCAGTATAATTAATCATGACATGAACCGAGTATTTGAAATGACAGGTACAAATGCGCAGAAGAATAAACAGTTTCGCTATCGAATGATCATCCAGATGTCAGCTAATGGAGGTCAGGAGTGTCCAGACGTCCTCTATGAAGAGAAAGACTGTCCGACTCCATCTGTCTGTCCGGTTTACAGGTACACCTTCACCCACAAGAGCTGCCTCTGCACTCATCAGCTGTTCTGTGCTGGATTTCACATTTATTGACATTCAGGATAGATATTTTACTAAAACTGACCTTCTCGAGTAAAAAAAGATATGTGCACTTATAGGAATAGTTCACCCCAGAATGAAGATTCTATCATTATATGCTCAACTTATTCATTTAAAACCTGTATGTAGCTTTTTTTTTCTTGTTAGCGAACTGGTTAATCCTGATGAAAAGAATGAAGAATTTAAGTAAAAAATGTTATCAGATTGTGGGCAGCTTAATTCAAATGAGTTAATTTTCCAAGACAGTGGGTTTCCTGATATTTTTTCAAGTTAAGGCAGCTAATTAGGATTTCCAGTGCACTAACTGATCAACCTCTACCAATAATTAGAATGATATCGCTTTGAAATTGCAGGTGGAAAACGCACAAGTGGCGTAAATGTCAGCTGGTCCCATGGAGCATCCGCAGAGACAGTAAAGGAGCTCAGGAGAACTGTGGAGCTGGAGTCCAAACTAGAGGTACGTCGGCTGTCATGTGCACCATGAATCTCCTGACCTCTGACCTTTCACCCTCTTACACACTCACATTCACTAAGCACACAGTATTCTTGCACGACAACCTGTCTTATTCACTAACCACCCGCAATGGAGAATTACAGCGTGCGAAATGCATTCAACACAAAATGTGTGCATATTTGCATAATTCCTTTAATCGGATACTAAAGCAACTCAGGCACAATTTATTCTATCTTAGTGATTTCCCACCACAGTATCCAAATACTGTTTCTCTAGCTGTGAAATCTTATGCAGTAACCATAAATTTGGTATAATATCTGATCTAAGATCTCCTCTTGAATCTGTGAATTGCTTTCTCTCATTTGCATGCTGCTTTATTCATCAGAGTCTGTCGCTTTCAAAAATCTATTATTATTTGCACTTTTCCAGTTCCATTCCTGTCACTCGTGAGGCAGTGGAAGACTTTATTATGAATTATCTTGGTATAGATATTGGTCTGACAAGGGCTTCCATCACACTAGACTTCACATTTGCCATTCAGTGCATGTCAGGAACAGAAGCAATCCTTCAAACTCTTGATCTGATTGCTGTCGACAGTATGGAAGGGCGTCGTTGTGTTGGCGTCATCACTATATTGAACTCTATAGAGGCCTAAAGTTTGGCCTAATGGTTCCCTTTTACTTGTCCTCACATCACTTCTTAATAGATTAAACAGTCTCACCGGAAAGACAACAGCTTTACAGACCTGTTTTACAGATGTAGTAGCTTTCTGAACCGTTCATGTTGAACTCTTTAGTGAGACATATTGTAACTGTTTTTTAATAGATTAAACTGAGTTATGGTGACAAGCTTAATAGTGGTGCATATACTATTAAGCAAGTAAACATATATTTTTATGTTTATTTTATATTTTACTTGATTTTATTTGATTAAGTATTCACATGTAATAAATCTTTTTTTTTTTGTACCGGCCATTCCTAATAAAGCATTTATTCGTTACATTATTTAAATATAATGTATCATTTCTAAAAAAAAAAAGAATGCTTTTTAAAGCTGATAATGTAAGTGCTTGAAGCAATAATGTGTTTTTTATTTTATTGTATATTATTTTCGTTTTTATTTTACATAAATGTACATAATGTGTAAAATAATTGTATGTATTTGACATAATTTTAACATTAAGAAAGTTATCGGCTATTGGTATTGTCCATAATTTCTTTCTGTGTCAGTGAGTTTAATGTACTTTCCCTTTTTATTTTGAACAAATTTTATCATCAGATTTGCAGTTATAAAAAACCATTGGAAAAAAATGTAATAGTACTTTTTACATCTGAAAAAAATTATGGAAATTATGAATTTATTGTAATTATGAAAACTTCTATAGTAAATATTAATGTTTTTTATGTTCTGCTATGTAATATTTTAGATATTGTCTTATTGGACATTAATAATTTTAATTACATAAAGTATTTAAAAAATAATCTCTATAAAATAATTTTTTATCAGCATTTTTAAATCATTTTAATTCACATATATATATATATATATATATATATTAGCTTTATTATATATTTTAAATTCTACAGTGAATATACATGGTTTTTAGTTATGTTTTGCTGTATAATATTTAAGATATGGCTAGATATTGTTTTATTGGATCCTAATAAGTATAATTACACAGAAATACCCAAAGAAATCTCTATAAAATGTTTTTTTATTATTTTTATTATTATTATTATTATCCAGAACATCTGGAAAAAAATCATTGGATTATATAAAAACTACAAAAATGTAATGCATAATTTAAACTGGTTTCTGATCAAAATGACCAGCATGATTCTCTCTCTCTCTCTCTCTCTCTCTCTCTCTCTCTCGCTTGTCATTTCTATAAATAACCATCTTCTGTTCACCTGCACCTTTTCTCTGGTGTCTGGTGCTGTGGCACATCCTCTCTGTAATCAGCAGGAGTCTCAGCGCTGTGTTTGTGTGTGTGATCTGCAGCTATCTCGTGTAGGCAGCTGGATGGTACAGTGGCTGATGTGGTTCAGTGTCTGAAGTTTGCCAGCAGCATGCCGGTTATGAGCCAGCCCTGCCAGTTACTGTGCCGAGACGACTGCCAGCTCTCCAACTGGTCCAAGTTCTCTCCTTGCACCTCAGACTGCGTAGGGGTCCGTACGCGGAGGAGAGCTCTCGTGGGTAATTAGGACATATGCATCATTAACACTGTGGTCTGAACTCAGAGGGTTGCTGGTTCCATCCCAGAATGGAGTGAGGTATTTCCATTTGTCTCCCTGAGGCACTGAACTCCAGGTAGCATAAATGATAAATGACTTCTAGTACAAGATTCAAGGCATTATGGGATGCATATGGTGATATTTCATTGTAAATATTTTTATATACTTCACATTATCATGGGCCATTAAGTACTTAAATGCATTTATAGGGTTGGGCAATACACATGCTTTTTTTTTTTTTCTAACAATATTCAAAATATCTTGATATTTATATAATTGTTTAAAATGTTGAAATACAGTAAAAAAAAATTGTTGAAATATTTTTATATGCACTAGTATTCAAAAGTTTGAGATTGATTGATTGATTGATTTTTATTTATTTAGTTATTTATTTATTTATTTATTTATTTATCTTTTTGAAAGAAATCACTTAGGCTCACCAAGGTAGAGTTATTTTAGTCAACTAAAACGGAAATTAAAAGTAAAAAAATAAAATAAAAAATTATTAATTAAATGTTAACTTAAATCAAATCAAATAAAAATAAATTAAAAAACTGTTTCAACTATTTGCCAGTGCAACATTTCTAATTGTAATGTAGTTCAACCTGATGTACTTAAATAACTAAAACTAAAACTGAAATAAATAAAACAATTACTAAAAACTATATAGACATATATAAATTAGATAAGAACTACTAAAAATAACAAAAATACACAACAAAAATTAATAAAACTTAACTAAAACTCAAAATAAAAACAGAAAATATACAAATAAAAACTGATTGAAAATATGAATAAAAACTATAATAATATTGCAATGATTATAAAATAGTACTGCTCCAAAGCTTAATTTATTTGATCAAAAATACAGTATTTTGTAGCATTACAAAATATTTGTAGCATTATAAATATCTTTACTGTTACTTTTGATCAATTTAATGTGTCCTTGCTAAAAAAAAAAAAGTATTAATTTCTGTCAAAAATACACTGACTTCAGACTTTTGAACTGTAGCGTATTATAATATATTCAATGCCTTTTATTTATATACACCAATAAAACAATACATAATAACTAGATATGTACATTTTCTGAAGAAAATGTGAGTGGCATTGTTCTAATAAACCTGTGTTATTTTTACTATAACATTTAAAATAATAAATTAAATATATATTGCCAACAAAAACCTAATTCGTGAACATATCATAAATATTAGATATATAACCCAGATGGTTAGATGGTTTACCATGATATATTAACAGCACAGCATGCTATTGCCTCATATCATGTCCAAAAATGATGGTAATATGATTATATTTTTTCTAAGCATTAGTCCAGCCAGTCGAGTTTGAGGCAGGTGGGAGGTTTAGAGGTGACCTCAGCGCTCATGACTCATTCATTAGTGAGCTTAATTAGTGCCGTAATCAACACTCACTTCCTCTGATTACAGGAAAAAGCAAGAAGAAGGATAAGTGTAAGAATGGCCAGATGTACCCACTGAGCGAGACCCAGTACTGCCCCTGTGACAAATACAACGCCCAGCCGGTGGGAAACTGGTCTGACTGCATCCTGCCCGAGGGCCGCGTGGAGAGCGCCGTGGGCATGAAGGTCCAGGGAGACGTTAAAGAGTGCGGACAGGGCTACCGCTACCAGGCCATGGTGTGCTACGACCAGGACAACAAGCTCGTGGAGACGTCACGCTGTAACAGTCATGGTAAGAACTAAGAAGTTCATCATGTGACTCTGAGCAGAGAGTTGACATCTCATTAGGACGTAATTATAGTTAGCTGACAGTGCTAAGTAACCTTCCTGGACTGCACTAAATTAATTTATATTAATAAGCCTAGCTAAGCCATGGTATAAATTCCCATCCTGTGAAGATTTGACGGTTAAGCTGTTTGGCTTTACAGACATACTAAGCCTCTTCCCCCTCTCAGATTTTTTAGCCAAGTGGATTCTTAGACAGCCGCTTGAAAAATCTTGGAAATATATACATTTTAAATATTGTTTTTGAAAACGTATTTGAAAAATAAAAAGTAATTGTTTAATTTTATCATTTAATTTAATTTAATTTTATTTTATTTCCAGCCAGTCTTAATATCTAGCGTAGCGTTAGTTCTGGCAGGTCACGTTAGTCAAGTTCGCATCAGCTGACTCTCAGCTGATCCCCATCTACCTATAGGAATACGACACCTATCTAAGCATTCGTATATAAGGTCCCGCAATATTATCAGCAGTTTTCGCATTTCTCAATAGCTAATTACCCTTCTCCATCCCCAACTCCTCCTCTGTCAGTCGGGATTCAGCCTTCTGATTCTCCTTTGAATCAGACTAATTCTAAAATGTGTACATAACATTATTGAACTTTAATGATATCTGCAATACGTTTATATTGGTTCTGTTCTGTTTACCCTGGGGGGTTATCGCTGCTCTCCCTGCTCTCATCCATGCTAGGCTGCATGGATGCACAGGGAGTTCTTGCCCAGAACAGAACCATACCGCCAATCCAAACTGTATGCTAATTGTCAATCATCTTTGACGATAGTGGTCCTGACAGAAATAGCATTTAATGAATATTTACCTATGTTTTAAACATTTTTCCAATATAGAATTCAAATATAGTATTTAATGGTTATATTATTTAAATATGTTTTATTTAAAGTTGATAATGTAAGTGCTTGTAGGATTTAAAACTGGAGCTTCAAAAATAATTATTTTATTTTATTTTATACTGAAATTTCAGTCATTCACAAATCATTTTTAAGTCCAAATTGCAGCTTATTCTGGCTAAGCGTGACATTTAAGGACAGATAAATCACACCTTCAATTGGTCATGTGTTGTTTCATTTCTATTAATTCGTCTCTGTCTACAGCTTCCTCTCTCTCGTGACCTTTCCTCTACTCTGTCTTTAGCTGATCTCCTCTCTCTGTTCGTGAATCTTTTGCTGCATTGCTCACTTAATCTTGTTATTTGGATGACGAGCGGACCGGTACGAGCGCCAGGCGATCCTCGGTTGACTTTGTCCTCTGCCCGAGTGTCTGTTGCTCCCTGCTGATCTGCAGGTATAAATCTCCGGCCCTCATTAAAGACCGCAGGCTGTCCCGGGACCGGCCTAATCAGAGCTGACATTAACCACTGACAGATACTCTTGCTTATACAGCACACGGCCCATGCGGGGTTATGAATCGAGAACGGGTTCTTATTCAGCCCAAATACACTTAAAAAAATTATTTTTATTTTTTATATTTATATATTTAGTATTCGTATTAATGATATAAATATTTTTCAATTTATATAGATCTTTATATTTATAATTTTATATATTTTTTATAACTTATCATTTTAATTTATATGTTTATTATTTGTATTTGTGATATAAATATATATTTTAAATTTATATATTCTTTATATTTATAATGTGGATTTTTTATTTATTTATATATTTATCCTTTGTAATATAATTTTAATTATGTATTTGCATTTTTTATTTATATATTTATTCACTGTATTTATAAAGGATGAATGTTATTAAATATATAAATATTATTATATGTAAAAAATAATAAAATTAAATAATAAAATTAAATAAAAGAATGACTACATAAAACCTGTCACTTACCAGTTAACTAGTAACTTTTAGTAGGAAGTGCAACATAAATATATGGTTTAATTTGAAATGCAAGAAAGTACGTCTGACCCTAACACAAGTAATGATTTATTTTTAAGACATAAATTGCAATAGAATCTCTTTACTAGATGAGTCACATGATACTAATGAGCTACTGTATGTTAATAGTAACGCTTGACTGGGCAAGCATCAATAATGAATACTGATAATAATGATGATTTGATGTTATTCGGGCTGATCAGCAGCCCACGTGTAAAAACTGCGAGATGAGTCGTCACTGATAGCCTCGTGGGCAGCGCGTCGACATGTAGCGCCATTGCGCTTCGGGCGTCCCGTGTTCGAGTCCAGGCTCGCGGATCTTTCCCGATCCCATCCCCCCTCTCTCTCCCACTTCGCTTCCTGTCTCACTACTATCCTATCAATAAAAGACAAAAACGCCAAAAATAAATCTTTAAAAACTGTGAGATAAGAGTTGTCAAATGAAAATGAAGTAAGAGTTGCTATGCGAAATGTGATAATCTTGGCAAAAGGCTCAGAAAAGGCAAAAACGCCAAAAATAAATCTTTAAAAACTGTGAGATAAGAGTTGTCAAATGAAAATGAAGTAAGAGTTGCTATGCGAAATGTGATAATCTTGGCAAAAGGCTCAGATGTTGTATTCTTCAGTAACTTCCTCTGCGTTATTTCCCAGGAGTTTAAAGGCTTGAGAATTTAACTCCACAATTGATTCAAGTCAAATTATTTTCCAGAAAACATCAGAAATCTCGCTCGTAATCTGATCTATACTTCCGTCTTTGGCATCACGAATGCCCTCCCGGGGACGTTAGAGATGAAGTTTCACCAGCCTCCACGAGCTTCATGATCTCCACGCGGCGTCTCCTGACGCTCTTCAGAGTCATGATGTCATCAGCAGGTCCCTCATCATCTTCCTTTATCTTTTTTCCTCAATCTCATTACTCACTGTCAAAAGCTTTGTTCCAGTGAGCTGCCTACGTAGGCAGCATTTTAAGGTATCACCAAAGGCAGCCATGCATATATCTTTCACAGAAAAGATGATTCGATAATACATTAAGACAACCTTGATGAAAAAAATCCAAGATGTGGATCATACAATTAAATGTTAGTTCTAAATATAGTGATGTAATTCACAAAACACTGCACAGATATTGATAAAGATAATGAAATCTAATGAAAAATGAAGTACTTCAGCCAATATGTATGTGTGCGGTGTGTTTTTATGCTTATTAGAGTAGCATGTCATGTAGAACGTTCTAAAACGGTTACTTGTGACGTTCCATCTCAGTTAAGATGCTGTCTTAGAAGGCAGCTCACTGGGTTTTGGAACGGAGCCATTCTCTCTCTCTCTCTCTCTCTCTCTCTCTCTCTCTCTCTCTCTCTCTCTCTCTCTCTCGCTGAGTTAATCACTAGAGTTCCTCTTAACAGAAATCTCTGTCTTACATGCTGCCTTAGGCTACTAAGTGAATCGTTAAATACTCTTATTTCTCTTCTCCAAAAGAGGGCTAAACATAAGCTCTTGTTTATTTCAGAATGTTTTTCTGACGTTTAATTTGAAGGCAACACATGTATAGCAGTAAGTGTGAGTGTACCATTTACTTGCATTTACTTCTGATTACTACCTTTGGGGTCAGCAAAGTTTTTATATATTTAATCTTTATATTTAAAATATCATTTTATGTTTTTAAATGTACATATTTATTCATTGTATTTATAAAGAATACATGTAAATATTTCTATGAATATGAATATATGTTAAAAAAAAATGTGTAAAATCCAAAAAATCAGCATATTAGAATGATTTCTGAAGGATCATGTGACACTGAAGACTGGAGTAATGATGCTGAAAATTCAGCTTTGCATCACAGGAATAAATTAGATTTTAAAATACATTCATATAGAAAACATCTATTTTAAATAATAATAATATTTCACGATTTGACTGTGTTTAACTGTATTTGTGATCAAATAAATGCAGCCTTGGTGAGCAGAAGAAAATGAATATGAATGAAATGTTAACATGTTTTTAACACGAATGTTTAATGCTGTTTGCAAGCTTCAGAGACTATGGTGTTTCTCATAGGTTTCTGATGTTCATAGTTCAAAAGACTAGTTCACCGGAAAATGAACATACATTCATTTACTCCCCCTCATGCCTAATTATTTACTGTCAAACCCCAAAACTTTCAATACAATGAAAGCATACAGCATGATTAGTTATTTATCTGAACTGAACCAACACAATAATGATGACACTACTGTCTTTTAGAGCTGCTTTTCAGCAGAATCTGTATAGTTGAGTTACATAATTGATTCTGCTATACTGTGAAGCTGCTTCGACTCAATCTGTATTGTATATATAGAAATAAAGGTAACTTGACATGACATAAAACTAGTCCATACTGTATGGCTTGTGCGCTTTATTCCAAGTGAACAGGAACAGGCTGTTTTTTGGTAGAATTTGAACTATTCCCTCAAGCTTTCAGAGTAAGAAACTGTGCAACTAACTCGTTTTTCTCTGATGACTCACTCTTTGTGTGTGTTGCCATTTCAGCAGTCAGAACATTTCAGACTTGATGTGGATGTATTGAAGGAATGAGGTCACTATGGGCACAAAAGAGTAACACTAGATCCGCCATGTTTGGTGAAGGCCAGTGGCTGACCATTTGGCCCAACACACAACGGCCTCAGTCCTACAGCCAGATCAGAGGTGGCAGGGTCTCTGTAGGGACAGATGCCGTTGCGTGTTGGGTCAGATGGTCAGTGCATCACCAGCAGGGATTGTTTTCTTGTCCTAGAGGGCGTTTACTCTGTGTTAGCAGTGTAACAGGCCTGACATGTCTTAACACTGAGGGGCAGAGGGGACGGGAGAGTTGTTTTATACAGATGCATTGTGACTGTGCAGGGTATTTTGGGTCGCTGCAGTATCTCTTTCCTCCGGCCCGTCACGGCCATGTCAGATCCTGGTTAATCTTTTGGGGTGAGGAAAATCAGGCTGTGAAACTCACCCTAGACATCTCTGATAAATTGTGTTGATTTTTCAATCAGAAGCCCCTCTAGGTACATGTTTCATAGCTTGTATTCGAATTGTTTGTTAGTAGCACAAGATGTGCCAAGTTTTGAATGTCAGGAAGAGCTGGCGTTGTTCTTTTTTCTAGTATTCAGCTAAATTAGGACTAAGGAGTGAATCTCACAAACCCTGTCAAGAATATGTCTGGGTTATTCTTTCAAAGAAAGAAATAAGAAGTTATACTATGTATAAGAAACTGATGGCTATTTTAGGACTTTTAGGTTCTAAAATGTTTTGCCTTTTGACATTATTTTAGTTTTAAAAGGGTACATTTAATCCATAATTAAAAGGTACAGAATTATTTAAATAATTAATTTTATTAGATTTTATTAATTAATTTCAACATTATTAATATTTCAACATTTTATTCTATTTTATGTATTAATTATACATTTTATTAAATTCTTTTAATTATTTTATTAATATTTGTAACAATTCTATTCAAACAAAATGAGCTTGCTTTTATAATTTTATATATTTTATAATTTGTAACTTCATAATTTCTAAATAAAATTGTATTTTTATTATAGTTTTAGAATATACATTTTCAAGAAAATAATGCAAATAAATAACTG
>NW_015554362.1:664213-666007 GCF_001515605.1 Sinocyclocheilus anshuiensis
AAAAAAAAAAAAATTTATTTTACCATAAGCGTTTTCTATTGTTATTTTGTGAGATTGATTTATTAAATAACATCTAGTCTCCTCATTAAACTGTTCTGATGCATGACTCATCGTCATTAGCGCTGTAGTTTCACACAGTTGCATGCAGAGTCCAAAGTGAACACTCAGCAAGCGCCAAATGCTTGTAATAATTGGTTTTGGCAAGGACTAAAACAAATAAAACTGGCCAGTTGGTTGTTTTTAGGAAACAAAACAAGGTTAAAAACAGTCAGTCTGTATCAAAACAAGCAATCAAAACCCAAGGAGCAAGATTACATTATTATATTTGTGTGTGTGTGTGTGTGTGTGCGCGCCTTCATATGCATGCTTATCTGCGACTATATTACAATACATCATGGTTAGTGGATAATTAAAATATTAAAGAAACAAAGATTTATTACAACATTATTTTATTAGGCACATAATTGATAACCCTGCGCTTAAAGTTTTAGCACATGTCATGTAAGCTGAAGTTAATAATCTCTGTGGGTGTTGTGCAGTGATATGGGGAACATATGTTTGACATCATAGCTGTTTAATCGTGTGCTTGTGAATGACTGGAACGCTGAACTGACCAATCAGCTTCCAGAACCATCCATTTTATAATGTATTATTTACCACAGTATTTTGGAAGCAGCGATTTCTACATTTGAGCCGAGTGTTGGCCGCTCTTGAAAGGCTGCTGTGAAGGATATGCTGTTCAGAGACGACATAGTGTGTGTCTGTGTGTCTGTGTGTGTGTTGGGGCTGCAATATATAAAAGGCAGATCCTCTTGAGCCAAATGAGTAGGAAGTACACATGGCTTGAGCAAACAGTGGTAATAAAATTCAGCATTAGCTGCTGAAGCATATCACATTCTCTGACCCTGCAGCCAACTCTCCACACAAATACTGCAGCTCCAAACATGCCTATTTAGACCAATTGCTTTTACAGTTTTTATGCACCTCATAATGTTCTCTGCAAGGTGCAAGCTTGCTTTTCATTTTTAATCAAGATTTAAAGCACTTCAAAGCCGCATGTTTAATCAGTAAGTCTGTTAAATCTATCATTACCCTGCAGAAAATCCAGCTATATCTAATGCTAGTTTGTTTTGCTTGGTTTCTGGATGGTTATTTACGAGCTGGACTAGCTGGTGAGACTGACCTGTTTAAGCTGCTAGGATCTTGGGTTAGGTTATGTTACAAAATAACATTTTGAGCAGCTTGACCACTTTATTTGACTTGTTTTGGCCAGAAAGGTCTCTGTAAGGTTGTGCGATATTTATCGTCTGCAATAATATCGTAATTGTTGTTTTAACGATGTGCGATTATCGAGTCATTTGCTAAAAAACAAAAACACGTCTTGAAAGTCCAAAAGCATGCACTGTGATGGTGTGATGAAGCTTATTCGAAAGTTAGAATGACCCTATAAATCTATCAATAAATATCAGCCGTTTTGAATGAATCATTTGAGTCAATGATTCAATAATCCATTCATAAAGACCATCACTTGCTTCGTTTCTAAATGAATCAGCCATTTTGAACGAATCATTTGAGTCAATGATTCAATGATCCATTCATAAAAACCATCACTTGCTTTGTTTCTAAATTAATCAGCCATTTTTAATGAATCATTTGAGTCAATGATTCAATTATCCATTCATAAAGACCATCACTTGCTTCGTTTCTAAATGAATCAGCTGTTTTGAATGAATCATTTGAGTCAATGATTCAATGAAACATTCATAAAAACCATCACTTGCTTTGTTTCTAAAT
>NW_015554362.1:669335-699566 GCF_001515605.1 Sinocyclocheilus anshuiensis
CGTACCCACTGTATATAATTAAAAAAAAAAAAAAATTATTTTACCATAAGCGTTTTCTATTGTTATTTTGTGAGATTGATTTATTAAATAACATCTAGTCTCCTCATTAAACTGTTCTGATGCATGACTCATCGTCATTAGCGCTGTAGTTTCACACAGTTGCATGCAGAGTCCAAAGTGAACACTCAGCAAGCGCCAAATGCTTGTAATAATTGGTTTTGGCAAGGACTAAAACAAATAAAACTGGCCAGTTGGTTGTTTTTAGGAAACAAAACAAGGTTAAAAACAGTCAGTCTGTATCAAAACAAGCAATCAAAACCCAAGGAGCAAGATTACATTATTATATTTGTGTGTGTGTGTGTGTGTGTGCGCGCCTTCATATGCATGCTTATCTGCGACTATATTACAATACATCATGGTTAGTGGATAATTAAAATATTAAAGAAACAAAGATTTATTACAACATTATTTTATTAGGCACATAATTGATAACCCTGCGCTTAAAGTTTTAGCACATGTCATGTAAGCTGAAGTTAATAATCTCTGTGGGTGTTGTGCAGTGATATGGGGAACATATGTTTGACATCATAGCTGTTTAATCGTGTGCTTGTGAATGACTGGAACGCTGAACTGACCAATCAGCTTCCAGAACCATCCATTTTATAATGTATTATTTACCACAGTATTTTGGAAGCAGCGATTTCTACATTTGAGCCGAGTGTTGGCCGCTCTTGAAAGGCTGCTGTGAAGGATATGCTGTTCAGAGACGACATAGTGTGTGTCTGTGTGTCTGTGTGTGTGTTGGGGCTGCAATATATAAAAGGCAGATCCTCTTGAGCCAAATGAGTAGGAAGTACACATGGCTTGAGCAAACAGTGGTAATAAAATTCAGCATTAGCTGCTGAAGCATATCACATTCTCTGACCCTGCAGCCAACTCTCCACACAAATACTGCAGCTCCAAACATGCCTATTTAGACCAATTGCTTTTACAGTTTTTATGCACCTCATAATGTTCTCTGCAAGGTGCAAGCTTGCTTTTCATTTTTAATCAAGATTTAAAGCACTTCAAAGCCGCATGTTTAATCAGTAAGTCTGTTAAATCTATCATTACCCTGCAGAAAATCCAGCTATATCTAATGCTAGTTTGTTTTGCTTGGTTTCTGGATGGTTATTTACGAGCTGGACTAGCTGGTGAGACTGACCTGTTTAAGCTGCTAGGATCTTGGGTTAGGTTATGTTACAAAATAACATTTTGAGCAGCTTGACCACTTTATTTGACTTGTTTTGGCCAGAAAGGTCTCTGTAAGGTTGTGCGATATTTATCGTCTGCAATAATATCGTAATTGTTGTTTTAACGATGTGCGATTATCGAGTCATTTGCTAAAAAACAAAAACACGTCTTGAAAGTCCAAAAGCATGCACTGTGATGGTGTGATGAAGCTTATTCGAAAGTTAGAATGACCCTATAAATCTATCAATAAATATCAGCCGTTTTGAATGAATCATTTGAGTCAATGATTCAATAATCCATTCATAAAGACCATCACTTGCTTCGTTTCTAAATGAATCAGCCATTTTGAACGAATCATTTGAGTCAATGATTCAATGATCCATTCATAAAAACCATCACTTGCTTTGTTTCTAAATTAATCAGCCATTTTTAATGAATCATTTGAGTCAATGATTCAATTATCCATTCATAAAGACCATCACTTGCTTCGTTTCTAAATGAATCAGCTGTTTTGAATGAATCATTTGAGTCAATGATTCAATGAAACATTCATAAAAACCATCACTTGCTTTGTTTCTAAATGAATCAGCCGTTTTGAATGAATCATTTGAGTCAATGATTCAGTGATCTATTCATAAAATCCATCACTTGCTTTGTTTCTAAATGAATCAGCCGTTTTGATTGAAACATTTGAGTCAATGATTCAATTAATCACCCATTAAGACAGGGGCTTGCTGCCACCTCCTGGCGGTTTTAGTGTCATATTTATTTATCCTTGACAGGTCTAAACCAGCAAAGGTAACAGCACAAAAACACACTCAGCAAAATATCATTTAATTATCATCATCAAAAAAATCAAAATAAATATAAAGATATAATTTTTTGTCAATATTGCACATGCCTAGGCCTAACTTCCAACTTGAACAGGAAGAGACCAACTGACTAACATGCAAAATGACCAACCACAGTTTGTTTAGTATCCCTTTTTCACATATTTTGACCACCCATACTGTTTTTTTCAGGGTATATAGAGGAGGCCTGCATCGTCCCCTGCCCGTCTGATTGTAAACTCAGTGAATGGTCCAACTGGTCTCGCTGCAGTAAATCCTGTGGCAGTGGGGTCAAAGTTCGCTCAAAATGGCTCAGAGAAAAGCCTTACAATGGAGGAAGACCCTGTCCAAAACTGGATCACCTTAACCAGGTAAACATCACGCTTCTATATGCATGGAGGAATCAATTTTGAAGGTATTAAATGTTCAATGCATGGTTTTATATAGATATAGTCCATGACATGAAGGCGCAGGGGTTTTCAGATAAATATATTTATTAAATTAATAATTATAATTAATATAATAAATTAAATAAAGCAAAGAATTTTAAAAGTATTAGATGTTAAATTACATTGTTTTATATGGATATAGCTCATGACATGGAGGCGCAGGGGTTTCAAATAATAAATTTGCTTAATAAAATTATCAAAGGAAAGAATTTTGAAGATATTAGATGTTAATGTACATTGTTTTATATCTTACACATTGAGTACCTTTTATATCTTAATACTACCTAGCATACTAACTGAAATGGAACCTACAATACAGATTTGCATTACAATTTTGGATTACAATCTCACAGATACAACAGATCTTGGCATAGTATATTGTTAACAAAGCATATTCTAATTAGCATAAATATACCAGTGTTATTATAGTTAACTAAAACTAAAACCATTCAAATAAATTGCTACTTGAAATAAAGTTTTGTGTGTTTAACTTGAAGTACTAAAATAACTAAAACTAAATAAACTAAAATTAATAAACAAACATGAATAAAAATAAAAAAAAAACTAATAAAAATAATAACACCAAAACATACATAGCATGTGCAAATACTGCATTAAATACTACCATTTTATTTGGATTCAGCTTTTTTATTGCTACTTTTTGATGGTGAATAAATTATAAGTATACTTAAAATCATTTCTCTTTCCTCATCCCTCATTTTAAATGGGTGAAGTTTGGATGGAGCGTATTGTAATTAATTGTAGGATTGCCAAAGGATACATGAAGTGCTACCTTAAAATTTGTCCAAAAGAAGGTATCAAGCATGCTGATTTGTCATTCCTTAAGGCGTAGAAGTACACCTGTGATATCTTAAAATACTGCCTACATAGGCAGTTCACTAGGCTTTGGAACAGAGTTCAAAGTTTCCCTCAATTTCTGGAACCGCTGGCTTTGATTATGCAGTGAAGATCCAAAAATAGGTTCACAAGTGAATCTCAAATTATTCAGAAATGCGTGTCTTTTCATCTCTGTTTTTTATTGAGATTTGCTAGAAATAGATGACTCCACATCAGAGCGTTTCTGAGATCTTTGCTCCTGACAAATATGCACTCTTGGCTTTGGTTTAATTTAAATGCTCTCCTTTTATTAGTTAATGGATTATCAGGGTGGTTACAGGTTATGCTGTTTTACATTTGACGAATTTGAACATGTCTAGAGAAAGAAATGACACAGACTTCTCTACTCTGTCAGTGTGAAATCAAAATTAAACCTACAGTATTTATTTTCTTAACAGACATTTCTGGTCTTGTAAACTGTATTTCATGTTGAGTTTGAGCAATGCCGTTTTTAAAAAAGATATACAATAATAAGAAGTGCATTCTTAACTAAACATGATGTTTTATGGTGCTTTGGTCTCTAGACGCAGATGTTCTAATGACTAATGATTTTTCCATAACTCTCCAATAATGCTGCTCGGCCACAGGCACAGGTAATAACGCTTTCTTCTCATAAATGGTGTTTTTTCTTTCTTTCTTTCTTTCTTTCTTTCTTTCTTACATTTCTCATTCCAGAGTTAATTTAAATTCCTCTTATGGATTTTATGTTGTTGTGTTTGTCACTGTGGTGCGCGATTACAATTTTTAAAGCATTAGAGGCACAAGTGCCATGCTTTTGTTGTGAGAACTACTAGATATGTCAGATAAACTATAAACCTACCATGAAAAGTTGCCTCCCCTCAAAAAATGGTTTGTCCCACTTTAAAACTATGGCACCCTAGCAACTGGCGCACTTGAATCAAAATTATTATTTTGAAATAATCTGTTGAATTAATGTCCCAATTGATTGATTGATTTTATTGAATTCTAATTGAATTATTTTAATTGAATACTTAATTGATTTTAATTTTTGAGTTGAATTTTAATTTATTTATTTTGTGCATTTAATTTTGCTCTTTATTATGTGTATTTATTTATTTATTAATGCCATAATCTTGAGTTAATATTCTGATGGGCGTTTTTGTTTATTTATTTATTTAACTTAAATTATTATTATTATTATTATTATTTTGATTTAGGTATTTATCTAATTATGACATAATATGTTGAATTAACATTGGTGTTTATTTATTTATTTACTGAAATCAATTTTAATTAAGTAATATTTTTGTATTTCCTTTTTTTATTCAATGTATGTTTTATTTTTCTTTCTAGAAAAAAAAGCACACAGAAATCAGGGCTTTAAACTGCTTTTAGACCCAAATTTTAGTAACTGCAAAAACCAAAATTATTCATGTTAAATTTAGTACATTTGTGTTGAATAGAAAATAAAGCAGTTCATATACAGTACAGTAATAATTAGTTTGACCTTTAACTGAACATTTTATTGTACCCCTTTTTTGTGAAAAGTTCCTTGTATTATTCAGACCAGCTCAGCTGCTTCAGTGAGAAGTGTTGGATTGTGTATGATTGTATATGTGTGGATGGTGGTCTCGCGTTTCAGGTCTATGAGGTGGTCCCGTGCGTCAGTGACTGCAGTCAGTATATCTGGGTAGCTGAACCCTGGAGTGTGTGGAAAGTCAGTAACGTGGATCTGAAGGAGAACTGTGGCGAGGGCGTTCAGACCAGAAGAGTCAGGTGAGAGTCAAAGATGCCTTTCCTCATATCTATTTTACTGTTACTCCATCCATAACCCTCTGATATTATACTGTGCTCATCTTTGATGGTCCTGCAGGTGTATGTTGAACACAGTGGACGGTCCCACTGATGCGGTGGAGGACTATCTGTGTGATCCAGAGGAGATGCCACAGGGCACGAGGGAGAACCGACTGCCCTGTCCCGAGGACTGTGTGCTGTCCGACTGGAGCCCCTGGACCCCATGTGACCTGGTCAGGATTATCACTAATCCGTTTAAACCCTGTTCACACTAGGGTTGCATCTCGGCATTAATTTTATCTCTGCATTATTTCACTTCTTCTCAGAATTGACCCTAGTAATGTCACATTTCAGAGGAGATCTCAGCAATGACTCAGACGTTGCATCAGATTTGCCAAGAGAGCAAAGTCTGCAATCAAAAGATCTCAATATAAACACAAACATTTCTCCGAACAAATAAACGTAGCTGCTATCCACAATGTTTTTTAGCATTATGCGCAATATTTTGAAATGGTCTTTATTTTTCTATTTTCAAAATTCTAATTTTTAAATTTTAGTATTTTTGTTATGTGCTTCTGTCATTTTATTTTTTATAGTTTGTTAGTTTTATGTTTGTTTAGATTTATTTTAATTTCAGTTTTAGTTTTTTAGGAATTGTAGCACTTCAACTTTTTCAACAATTTATTTCTAATTTTCATTTAAGTTTTTTAAGTTTATTTATATTTTATTTCAGCTTCATTTCAAACCCAAAAATTATTTTTTATTGGTTTTTAATTAATTTTATTTTTATTTTTTTATAATTCTGTTTAGCATTAATTTATTTATTTCAGTTTTAGGTTTAGTAATTTTAGAACTTAGTTATTTATTTCAGTTAGTTGCCAAGGCAACATTTCTCATTTTGCTTTAAGTTATTTAAGTTTTATATTGTTTTAATATTTATATTTTATTCCAACTTTATTTAAATCCCCCAAATAATAGCAACACTGATTAACAATAACAACACTGTTTTTTTTTTTTTTTAATCCTAAGCATCTGAGACATGTCTAAGAAATCCCTTAAATCTGAGCAATAACACTTTTGGCTTATGCTAACAGAGATATGGTTTTATTCTGGGTTTTATGATTTCAGTTAGAGCCAACTGACACTGAGGCATAAATAGTGGCTTAAAAAAAATCAGAGCAGGTCACTTGTTAATCAATTTTAATTAAGTAATTTTTTTGTATTTCCTTTTTTTATTCAATGTATGTTTTATTTTTCTTTCTAGAAAAAAAAAGCACACAGAAATCAGGGCTTTAAACTGCTTTTAGACCCAAATTTTAGTAACTGCAAAAACCAAAATTATTCATGTTAAATTTAATAATAATAAATTTAAAATAAAGCAGTTCATATACAGTACAGTAATAATTAGTTTGACCTTTAACTGAACATTTTATTGTACCCCTTTTTTGTGAAAAGTTCCTTGTATTATTCAGACCAGCTCAGCTGCTTCAGTGAGAAGTGTTGGATTGTGTATGATTGTATATGTGTGGATGGTGGTCTCGCGTTTCAGGTCTATGAGGTGGTCCCGTGCGTCAGTGACTGCAGTCAGTATATCTGGGTAGCTGAACCCTGGAGTGTGTGGAAAGTCAGTAACGTGGATCTGAAGGAGAACTGTGGCGAGGGCGTTCAGACCAGAAGAGTCAGGTGAGAGTCAAAGATGCCTTTCCTCATATCTATTTTACTGTTACTCCATCCATAACCCTCTGATATTATACTGTGCTCATCTTTGATGGTCCTGCAGGTGTATGTTGAACACAGTGGACGGTCCCACTGATGCGGTGGAGGACTATCTGTGTGATCCAGAGGAGATGCCACAGGGCACGAGGGAGAACCGACTGCCCTGTCCCGAGGACTGTGTGCTGTCCGACTGGAGCCCCTGGACCCCATGTGACCTGGTCAGGATTATCACTAATCCGTTTAAACCCTGTTCACACTAGGGTTGCATCTCGGCATTAATTTTATCTCTGCATTATTTCACTTCTTCTCAGAATTGACCCTAGTAATGTCACATTTCAGAGGAGATCTCAGCAATGACTCAGACGTTGCATCAGATTTGCCAAGAGAGCAAAGTCTGCAATCAAAAGATCTCAATATAAACACAAACATTTCTCCGAACAAATAAACGTAGCTGCTATCCACAATGTTTTTTAGCATTATGCGCAATATTTTGAAATGGTCTTTATTTTTCTATTTTCAAAATTCTAATTTTTAAATTTTAGTATTTTTGTTATGTGCTTCTGTCATTTTATTTTTTATAGTTTGTTAGTTTTATGTTTGTTTAGATTTATTTTAATTTCAGTTTTAGTTTTTTAGGAATTGTAGCACTTCAACTTTTTCAACAATTTATTTCTAATTTTCATTTAAGTTTTTTAAGTTTATTTATATTTTATTTCAGCTTCATTTCAAACCCAAAAATTATTTTTTATTGGTTTTTAATTAATTTTATTTTTATTTTTTTATAATTCTGTTTAGCATTAATTTATTTATTTCAGTTTTAGGTTTAGTAATTTTAGAACTTAGTTATTTATTTCAGTTAGTTGCCAAGGCAACATTTCTCATTTTGCTTTAAGTTATTTAAGTTTTATATTGTTTTAATATTTATATTTTATTCCAACTTTATTTAAATCCCCCAAATAATAGCAACACTGATTAACAATAACAACACTGTTTTTTTTTTTTTTAAATCCTAAGCATCTGAGACATGTCTAAGAAATCCCTTAAATCTGAGCAATAACACTTTTGGCTTATGCTAACAGAGATATGGTTTTATTCTGGGTTTTATGATTTCAGTTAGAGCCAACTGACACTGAGGCATAAATAGTGGCTTAAAAAAAATCAGAGCAGGTCACTTGTTAGACAGTTAATAAACAGCTAGAGGAGAAATATGAGAGAATTATGAGCTCATTAACATAAATGAACAGCAGTCTGTTTTATTGGTCTCTTAAAGCCATGTTCTGGAAGAGGAGATCGAGAGAGGACGGCGTTTGCCCTGCGTCTGCCTAAAGAGGGAGAGGACTGTCCGGTTAGCATGCAGACCGAGCCCTGCCTCCTGAACCGCAACTGCTTTCACTACAGTTACAACATCACCGGTGAGTAGACCAATGGTGCGTCCCAAATCGCGTACTTATGCACTATTCTATGATGTTTTTTTTGTATAAATAGTGCGAGTATTGCATTCACACTGAAAATTCCAAAAAGAAAAAGTGCACTTTAAATACCCGGATGATGCACTTAAATAACGGAAAAAATGAAGTGTGGAATGTTGGACACTTCATGCACTCAACTGTCTCAGCTTTAATTACGTAGCGAAGGGGGAGGGGCTATCAGACTCCGGGGGGAGGGGCTATCAGACCCGTTTATGCATGACAAAATAACTTTATATAATTCATGCACTACATGGTTGAGTACATAGTGAATAAGTACATGAGTGCATAGTGTATAGTGCGTCCAGGGCCGTCTTAAGATAACCAAAGGCCCCTGGGCTACAGCATTACAATTCCTATTTTTCTATCCCCAGATTTAAAATTGAAACTTTGAAGCAGCACTATTTATGGAACACAGATGACATACAGATTACTTCCAAGCAAGTTACTGAACTCTCACTGTATGACGTTACAGAACGTTGTCCGGTCCAGTTCCTTTCACACAGCAGTGTTGTGTTTCTGTTAATCTGCGTGTTGACATAAAGATACTCTCGTGCTGCGGTTAATTACTAGCGAATGCATTGTACATTCCGCTTACAGTATATCGATGGAACACGTGGAACATACCAACTATACAAACTGTGTGGGGGAACCTAAACTGAGCCATTCACTATATAGGCTACTACAACCAGGGAGTCGCTGAAAATGAGTGTGTGAGTTTGTTTACAGAACACTGTTGTCACTGCTGCAAACTCCCATATAAATAATTATTAAAAAAATAGAAATTTCCCTGCAGCCAGTGGGCCCCCTTTCCAGTGTAGGCCCCTGGGCTTCAGCCCCTTGAAGCGCGTGCATTAATGCACCCCTGAGTGCGTAATTTGGGACGCAGCTCAAAACTGCAAAGTGTTTCCCCAAACAGGTTTCCTAACTATGGTTACTCGATTTGGAGCAAAAATCTTAATTGAATGCAAATTAAAATCCAAATAAATTAATTAATTAATTAATTTAAAAAAAATACAGGTTTGCTTGGATTGTTTCTAGGGCTGCACATTTTTGCCTACATTTTGGCCAACACTTTATAACAATATGGCTATAAAATAATAATAATAATAATAATAATAATAATTTGTTATTTTTCATAGTTATTATTTATAATGTTTAATTTATTTTAAATAATAATTT
This sequence comes from Sinocyclocheilus anshuiensis, assembly GCF_001515605.1. Classification (NCBI taxonomy): domain Eukaryota; kingdom Metazoa; phylum Chordata; class Actinopteri; order Cypriniformes; family Cyprinidae; genus Sinocyclocheilus; species Sinocyclocheilus anshuiensis. Next base: position 678,864 of record NW_015554362.1, read on the forward strand.
CAAAATGTGATTCTTATTTTTTTTTTTTTAGTTAAGCCCTTGTTTGTAAGGCTGCACATGGCCAATAATAATAATAATTATTATTTTATTATTATTATTATTATTATTATTATTGGCCAAATTGTGCAGCACTAAAAACAAAGGTGTTTAAAAAAAATATTATTAGTTATTCTTATTATTGGCCATGTGCAGCCTTAAAAACAAGGCCTTTAATAAACAAAACAAAATTAATCAAATTTTAAATTATTATTATTATTACTACTACTACTACTACTACTACTAACTAACTAACTAACTAACTAACTAAAAATATATACATTTCTAAATAAAAACAAAATAAGAAATATTGGTACTGTAATATTTCACTGTAAAATAAAAAAATCAAGTATTTAAGAAAAATAACAACTATAATAATTTAATATTTTACATTACATTAAAATGCTAAAATAGTTATATTTATGGCTGTCTTAATTTCCCAAATGGTTTGCCAAATTGTGTTCTTTCTAAAGTTAATGTGACATTAATGAGCCAAATAAATAAATAAAAAAATTAAAACTTTTAATTTTTCTCATAAAACCTTCTGTTTCTCTCTAAAAATACACCACAGTACTGCAGTAAAATTGGTTGTGAATGCCGTTTCTTGCTGACTTTAACACTTTTGTCTGCTCTTTGGCTGCCTGTGGTTTTTAAGTCCTTCTGGTCTGTGCATTATCCACGCAGCACTTCCTTTTCTCTTATTGTTTTGAATTGCCGTTCATATGAATGAGTCATTCAAGAGTTTGGATCATTACTGGAACTGCTTGCTCCATCTGCTCAGACTTCATTCACGATTCCCCTCCAAGAGTGTCAAAGTGAAGCGCAGCGGTGGCATCAGTTTATGGAGCTCAGACTGTGTCCTCAAACCATCCGCTCTGGTGGACGCAAGCAACCTCTGACCTAGACGTGTAGTTTAATGAGAACCCATAGGGTGAAATCTCTGTGTGTGTGTGTGTGTGTGTGTGTGTGTGTGTGTGTGTTTACTTAGACTGGAGCACGTGCCAATTAAGTGCCAGCGCTGTGTGTGGAATCGGTCTCAAGACGAGGATGCTGGACTGTGTTAGAAGTGACGGCAAATCTGTTGACCTCAAGTACTGCGAAGAGGTTTGTGCATTTATTTACAGACGCTGCCCCTTGTGAATTTCATTATTTTCTTCTCAGCAGAAGTAACTAGAGTTGCTCTTCCAGTACCAACAAAAGAATAGTGTTAAAGATTTAAGTAAGTTGGGTTTTACACTTTGATTCTGATATGACTCGTATAACATATATTGTGCGCTTTATCGTAAGTTGTGCGCAGTGTTACAATATTACAGTGATGTCATCACTGTTGGTTACATTTCGAATAGTGAACATTCTATCAATATAAGTCATTGGGAGATTTTCTTGAATATATAGTTTACAAAACAGATACAGCTTCTGAAATTATCTACATTTGATTGGATTCTGGATGTGAACTGATTCAAACTAAATTAATTTACATGAAATTCTGAAGAAGAATAACTATTGTAAAAACAGTAATATTGTAAAATATTATTACAATTTAAAATTATTGTTTACTATCTGAATATATTTTAAAATGTAAATCCTGTGATGCAAAGCTGAATTTTCAGCATCATTCTCCAGTATTCAGTGTCTCAAGTGTCAGTGTCAGATATCATTCTAATATGTTGATTTGCACAAGTTTTGCTGCTGAATATTTTTATGGAAACTGTGAAAACATTTTGTTTCAGGATTCTTGATGAATAGAAAGTTCAAAAGAACACCATTTATTTGAAATAGAAAACTTTTGTTACATTATAAACATCTCAGACTTCTGTCACTTATATACATATACATACTTATATACGTTGCTTATATACATTTATAAACATCTCTACTGTCACTTTTGATTAATTTAATGCATCTTTGCTAAATATAAGTATTAATTTATAGCAAAAAATGTAATTTTACTGACCCCAAACTTTTAAACCGTATATTCCACAAAAAATATGCCTTAGCAAACACCACTAAAACATAAAAAAAAATAAAATTTTAAAGTCTCTAAATCTACACTTATGATGTTATAACTATTAATATGATGTTGAGATCCAGTGAAAAAGAAACAAGGTTATTTGGTGCCATTTTAAATTGTGGGTTAATGTGAAAAGAGATGGCAAAAGATCAGTCAAAATCCGACAGCTCTGGTCACTTTAATTGGACCTTGTGGGCGATAAATCATATGCACGGCATATTAACCCTGTAACCCAGTTTTCAACCAGCCCACTTTGTATCAGGGTTAGAAACCTTGTTAGCGTTGAACACAACTACCCATAGTAAAAAAAAAAATTATATCTCAATTGTTTCTAATAAAAAGAAGTGTGATTAAACTCAGACCATATGGCCACTTTTGTTGAAGTCTTCGGCTTCTCAGATGTTTCTCTTTTGGAATGACCTTTTTTTCACAAATGCTAAAGATACAATGTGTCTTATTTCCTTCTGCAGCTGCGCTTAGAGAAGAAATGGCAGATGAATGCTTCCTGTACGGTGGAGTGTCCAGTCAACTGCCAGCTCTCTGATTGGTCAGCATGGTCAGACTGCTCACAGACCCGTGGCCTTGAAGGTAAAGCCAAATAGACTTCTTACTGCGGTGTTAAATGTGTTTGTCATATACATTTCCGTTCAAAAGTTTGGGGTCAGTTAGATTTTGTAATGCTTTTAAAAGAAGTCTCATATGCTCATTAAAGCTGCATTTATTTGATCAAAATACATTAAAACAGTAATATTGTGAAATATTATTGCTATTTACTATAACTGTTTTCTATGTTAATATATGTTAAAATGTAATGTATTCCTGTGATGCAAAGCTGAATTTTCAGCATCATGACTCCAGTCTTCAGTGTCGCATGATCCTTCAGAAATCATTCTATGATGCTGATTTGCTGTTCAAGAAACATTTCTGATTATTATCAATGTTCAAAACAGTTGTGCTGCTTCATATTTTTGTCGAAACTGTGATACATTGTTTTTTTTTCCCAGGATTTTTAATGAATAGAAAGTTCAAAATAACAGCATTTATTTGAAATAGAAATCGTTTGTAATATAAATACCTTTACTGTCACTTTTGATCAATTTAATGCATCCTTGCTGAATGAAAATTATTAATTTCTTTAAAAAAAAAAACATCTTACGGTCTCCAAACTTGTGAATAATGGTATTAGTCTCAACCCAATATATTTGATCACAAAATTAGAAAACACATCAAAATAGCAAGATCAAATCAAATTTTCTGCCTGAAGTGCAACTTTAAAGTAAAGGACAATAAAGCAAAACAATGATCTTGGTGTCGCTATAGTGCCATGCTCACCTGAGACTAGGTAAGTATGTAGGCTGTAAAATTAAGCTTCTAGAAAAAGAGAAGAAAGACAGCATTGGAGAATGGAGCTAGAATTTGGAAACACAAAATGAAATGGTGAACTTTGTGAAAGTACTGTTCAACGAAAACAGATGGAAGCAGCAGCACTAGATAGAAACTGACAGTCTGCCTGCCAAACACTTCCAAGATAAGGCAGAAAAAGCAGAGCGAGACAGAAGGCGGTGTATTGTATGCAGTTTTATGCTAAACACATGTGGGATGAGCTAGAGAGTTATCTGAGACTGCCGTGCCTTGAGCTAGAAACTGAAAGATGAGTGTGTGGAGATGTGTGTGCATGTGTGCAGAGCACCAAATATGTCAAAAACAGGTTCAGGTCATATTTCACTCTGAAAAATCTAAACTTTTGGGAATTTTTTTTACTCATATAATATTCACTATCATTCAAAAGTTTGGTTTTTTTTATTTATTTAATTTTATTTAAAGAAATTAGCTATTTCATTCAGCAATTTATCAAAAGTGACAGCAATGGCATTTGTAATGTTACAAAAGATTCCTATTTCAAATATATGCTGTTCTTTTGAACTTTCTATTCCAAGAATCTGGGGAAAAAAGTATCTTGTTTCCACCAAAAAAAAATTATAATTAAGCAGCACAACTGTTTTTAACATCAATTATAATAAGAAATGTGTCTTGAGCAGCAAATCAGCATATTAGAATGATTTCTGAAGGATCATGTGACACTGAAGACTGGAGTAATGATGCTGAAAATTCAGCTTTGCATCACAGGAATAAATTATATTTTAACATATATTCAAATAGAAAACTTGTTTTAAATTTAAATATTTTTTACTGTATTTTTGATAAAAGAGCCTTCTTTCAAACATTAAAGAAATCATATTGACCCCAAACCTTTGTGAAAAATCTCCTTTAAATGTATTGCACACACACACACACAAACGATCATATAATTGTATTATATAATCATATAAATGTATTACTACATAAAACGTCATATTACCTTATTTTTGCTGTGATACAGAACAACATTTTTTGAGGTCAGCAGTTTCTTTAAAGTGCCCCTATTATGCCTTTTCGAATATTACCTTTCATGCAGTGTGTCATGTAGCTGTATGTGAACATAAACTATCTGCAAAGTTATGAAGCCGACAGTGCACGATAAATAAAGTTATTGTCTATCAAAAAAAGAGTCGGTTCGCAATCGCCTAAACGAGTCGTCAGGAATTCGAATCGTATTCTGTTACGGCTCTACGTCACGAAGTAACACATTTGCATTGTTTACGAATCATTTAGAAATGAGTTAAAATTAAATCTATTTTTTGAGAAAACTAATGTGTTTTTTAACCTTGCATGCATGTAAACCTGTTTTAGGAGACTCATAAAACAATATTAGCAACCTAAAAAATGGCATAATAGGGGCACTTTAAATTGTATTGTTCTCTGTGGAACTGAAGCTCAAACTCATTTCTCTGTCTTATGTCTCAACTCCTCAGGGAAGATGTGGCGCAGACGGACGGTGGTTGAGGCGTCTCAGGGGGATGGCAGGCCGTGTCCGTCTCAGATGGAGCAGTGGAAGCCATGTCCTGTGCGACCCTGTTACAGATGGCAGTACGGCCCATGGTCCGAGTGTCGTGTTGAGGTCTTTTTCAATTCTTATAGATCAAACGGCTGAATGTAAATTCACAGATCAGAGTTCATTAAATTTGAACTTAAGCACTGCATTCACATTAAGAAAAAAAAATCAAAGTTTGGTGAACTCGGACTTGCAAAGGTTCTAGGTCAAGTCTATATTTCACAATTCACGTTTTTGTGCATTTTTCTCACTGAAAATCTTTAGAAAAACAAATAGTCAATGTCAAACTATCCACACTAAGGTTCACAATACTACCATATTCAAATGTTTGGGGTCGGTAAGATTTTTTAACAAAAATTCTGCTCACCAAGCCTGCATAAAATACAGTAAAAACAGTAATATTGTAAAATATTATTACAATTTAAAATAAATGTTTTCTATTTGAATATATTTTACAATTTAATTTATTCCTGTGATCAAAGCTGAATTTTTAGCATCATTACTCCAGGCTTCAGTGTCACATGATCCTTCAGAAATCATTCTAATATGCTAATTTGCTGCTCAAGAAACATTTAATATTATCAATGTTAAAAACAGTTGTGCTGTTTAATATTTTTGTGGAAATTATGATTTTTTTTAGGATTCTTTGATGAATATAAGGTTCAAAATTTTTCTTCTACTGATCTCTATTGTGACTCATGAAATTCAAACATGTTTATTGAACTGTGTTGTAAAATGCTAAACACCTCAGTCGCCCAGCGGCACACGCTCTGAATGCGTTAACGACCCGCGCTGGAACTCCTCGCTCTTCCAACACCTTGGTTTCCAATCTCGCTGTCAACCTCGTCTTCTCTTCTATTATTCTCTCTGATCCTCCTCCGTTTCAATCCTGCTTTTGATCTTTGGATTTAGGAAGTGTTTATGACTGCTCGGCGCTCACATCTGAACCTGTGTGTGTGTGTGTGTGTGTGTGTGTGTGTGTGTGTGTGTGTGTGTGTGTTGTAGGAGGTGGTGTGCGGGGTGGGACTGCGTTTCCGGAACCTGTCATGCTTTGTATCAGACGGCTCCGGCGATGGGAAGAGCAGCATTGTAGAGGAAGAGCTCTGTGCTGGATTGGAGCAGGCCGTCGACGGAGATAAAAATATTATTCTGGAGGAGACCTGCACTTTACCCTGCCCTGGTAACAGACTAAAACCACACAGGATACTTGATCTGTGAGGCCATCATTGCATGCAAACTTATTGGGGAAAAGCTATGCATAGATAGATAGATAGATAGATAGATATCTGTAACTAGCATAGTATCTGTCTGAAACATGCTAGCAATGTGATGATACCAGCAACTTCATAGCAACACTCTAGCAACCATCCAAACCAACCTAGCAACCACCCCAAGTACCCTAGCAACCTATCTATCTATCTATCTATCTATCTATCTGTCTGTCTGTCTGTCTATATATCATTTATCATCTGTCTATCTATCTACAGGTATCTATCCATCCATCCCTCTCTCTCTCTCTCTCTGTTTGTTCTAATAAACTGTATTGCCTTCAAAACAGTCAAACTGTAATATTTAAAGTTACTTCAAACCGACAACTTTCAAACTTTCTGGTCTGGCTTTCTCAAGCCCACTTCACTTTGTCTTGACAAACTTTTTTTATCTATTATTTCTATTATAATTTCTTATAAATATTTACTTATACAGTAATATTGCTGCTTGTCGCTGCTTTCTATTCAGTTTTGCAATTACAGTTTTGTGTGTTTTTTGGCTTTATTTAATGTAATATACATTTTTCATTTCAGGTTTAATGCTGTCACCCTGTTTGAGATCTTCATTGTTTTTGTGCTACATGTGTTTTCAAATATATAATTTAATAACGTCTCGGTTACGTATGGTAACCCTCGTTCCCTGAAGGAGGGAACGGAGACGTCACGTCACGAGAGCCCACGAAGAGCGTGCTTGACTGTAGTTTTCACTACCTTAGACTTAGGTCAGGAGCAGAACGATAGAACCGCTCGGCTCCGAAGCGAAAAGCTGAATATGCGCTGCATCTGCTGCCTACTTATACTCACGCTGTGATCAGCAGCAGCTGGATGCAATAATCGCATGCCAATGTGCATTGGCTCGTTTAGTTTACACTCGAAGTAGATTGGTCTCTCTAAGCGAGATCCCAATTCGTCGGTCATCCGACGTGACGTCGAGAGTGACCGACTGAAAGGGAACTGTGTAATCTAAAATACATAATCTAAAAAAATATTACACCCTTAAATAGCTTTAATGTACTTCTCTGCTTTATAAATATGTTATAATGTAGCTAACTTTCCTATAAGGGCAGACTGACAACATTTGAACTAAAAAAAAAAAAAGTTGTTGCATAGCAGACTACCGTTTACAGGAACCTCCTCTTCTGCTGTTATCAGTGTTGTGAATGAAATGGAAAGCTACTTCAGATGACTCTGTTGATCTGTTCAGGTGACTGTTACCTGATGGAGTGGTCCGACTGGAGCCCGTGTCAGAGTGTGTGTGTGAAGGGTCAGCGTTTGGACTTCACTCCGGTGCAGGTCCGTTCACGTGCCGCCATCGCACAGGAACCAGAGAACATCGCTCAGTGCCCCGATCAGGAGTGGCAGTCCCGGCCCTGCAGCTGTGAGAAACATGCTCCTCCTCTCTCATTTGCATAAAGACACTGCTTTACTCTGATGTTATTCAACATGAATCATTTTAAGAATTTAACATTTAATATTTAACACATATTGTTTGTTTTATAATGGCATCACCTTAGCGAAAAGAAGTACACTTGAGCATACATATAAAAAGAGTACTTATTATGGAAATAATATACTTTGTGATGTAATCTTTCAGGACACTCTATTGCATGTTAATTGTAATTATATGTATTATAGTTTAAATTTATATGAAATGCAATTCGTTTTTGACCCACTTAAGTAGGATATAAGTACAACTTTATATGTACAGTAATTGCAAAATTACTTGAAGCATTTTTGCTGAACTAAAATATACTTTGTCATTTCTATGGAAATGTGTATGTCATGTGTTTAAATGTGTATAATTGCAATTAGTTGCAATTTAGTTCATTGAAAATATGTTAACTTTTAAATGTAATATCAAACAACAAACTACAGTTAAAATTATAATAAAGTACTTTACACGTGCTTTAGTACGTTAGTCAACACATCAAAATAAGTATACTACTTTAAAGCACAACAAAACAATTAAAACAAAAGGATTTAAAAAAAAAGCTTTAAAATGAAACTTTTAAAGACATTGTTACTGTGCATAAATGTGTTGAGAAACATGAAAGTGTACTCTCTGCAAGTGCACTTAAAAGTGCCTTTTATTGCATTAATATTATATTATCTGCAAGTACAGTTTTTAAAAATGTACTGTTCAGATTTAAAGTACACTACAAGTGCACATTGAATACAATTAAGCATATTTCTTTTTCACAATAGCATGTATATATTTATGTACATGTATTTAAGAATTGTACATGAAATGCAGTTGGATGTCTACGGCCTGATTTGTTACAAACGCATTCTCTTTTAAAGGCATGGTTCACCCAAAAATGAAATTTGTGTCATCATTTATTCACCCTCTACTTGTTCCAAACCTGTATGAGTTTCTTTCTTCTGTTGAACACAAAAGAAGATTATTTTGAAGAATGTAGCCATAGACTTTCATATTATTATTTTTTTCCATACTGTGGAAGTCAATGGCTATCGTCAACCATGCACTTGGTTCACATTTTGGACCATTTTAATAGTTTTGGTACTTTTAAATAAGATTGTATGAAAACACCTTTATCAGGTCTCTCTACAACTGTGACGTGTACGGCTGCAGAATGTATATTTATTCTCTTGATTTCCATCTAGTTGGTGAGTGTTATGAGTACCAGTGGATGGGCAGTCCTCAGCTGATCTGGTGTCAGCGCTCAGATGGAATAAACGTCACAGGTGCTATACTACACCGCTTCACATCTGTTTCTTTAAGTCACATGAATGAGCAGCTGACGAGGAATTACAGATACCAATACATGGTATATGTATGTACATACAGAATAAAGCAATGAGTACATCTTAGGTCCTATCAGCCTTTTTTGGTAACTTTTTTTTGCCACTTTTAAATGCCTTTTTGCCTTCAGTTTAATGGTCCTGCGGTGTGATTTTATGTAGCTTCTGCATAAATGAGCTCATGAAAGCTGCTTGCATAACAATTATAAATGAATTAGCAAAGTGCTCTTTTAAATACAGTGGTTTTAGATGGAGTATATTATCATGACACACTACAGAACATGTAGGAGACTCTGATACCAGCATCTATGCAGTATATACTGTAATATGTATATTGTGCAAAAGATGCCCATCGTGTGAAACTACTAGCACATATGCCCATTTCTAATTGACTGATTACTTTCTGCCGAATGGAGTTGTTGTCAAAAGCTTGAAAATGATCTGTGCCCTGTTATTTCTTCCAGGTGGATGCCCTCCAATGCTCCTGCCAGGGACGGACCAGTCATGTGATCCACCTTGTGACAAACCACAGACATTCTGCTCAGAGGTAAGACACAAGAGGACTGTGGGATTACGGTAATTCTGAGCCTGGGTGTCTGTAACTGCAGACAGTTACTCCAGCTGCAATTATCATAATGAATGCAACAGAAAATCATGGTCGTAAGCTGTGCTTTTGTTTTTATTTTCGGATACAGTTGATCTATATTTTTGAAGCATACTCAATTAACTTTTTATATGCTTGCTAGACTCAGACTTAGAATTATTGCATACAAAATCATGGCTGCTCAAATGATGTAATGCTTTTGAATTGTGCATGCTTTATAGAATAATTTTACTCACAATCCCTTGCACAAAGGAATTTGGTAACTTTTTTTTGCCACTTTTAAATGGTCCTGCGGTGTGATTTTATGTAGCTTCTGCATAAATGAGGTCATGAAAGCTGCTTGCATAACAATTATAAATGAATTAGCAAAGTGCTCTTTTAAATACAGTGGTTTTAGATGGAGTATATTATCATGACACACTACAGAACATGTAGGAGACTCTGATACCAGCATCTATGCAGTATATACTGTAATATGTATATTGTGCAAAAGATGCCCATCGTGTGAAACTACTAGCACATATGCCCATTTCTAATTGACTGATTACTTTCTGCCGAATGGAGTTGTTGTCAAAAGCTTGAAAATGATCTGTGCCCTGTTATTTCTTCCAGGTGGATGCCCTCCAATGCTCCTGCCAGGGACGGACCAGTCATGTGATCCACCTTGTGACAAACCACAGACATTCTGCTCAGAGGTAAGACACAAGAGGACTGTGGGATTACGGTAATTCTGAGCCTGGGTGTCTGTAACTGCAGACAGTTACTCCAGCTGCAATTATCATAATGAATGCAACAGAAAATCATGGTCGTAAGCTGTGCTTTTGTTTTTATTTTCGGATACAGTTGATCTATATTTTTGAAGCATACTCAATTAACTTTTTATATGCTTGCTAGACTCAGACTTAGAATTATTGCATACAAAATCATGGCTGCTCAAATGATGTAATGCTTTTGAATTGTGCATGCTTTATAGAATAATTTTACTCACAATCCCTTGCACAAAGGAAGAAGAGCAGTTTGTGGATGTTTTCTTTCCACTAGGGATGGGGGATAACATTTATTTCTCTTGTAAATAAGAGTACTGAAGGGATCATGTATTTTTGTAGGCCAATGCGGAAGTTAGCGTCATCCTGGTTCCCTCGGCAAAAACTCAACATGTTTTTTCCATTGGCTTTTGGATTACTGCAGAAAATAAGTTCTGTGACCAACAAAAGCTTATGATTCTTACACATTTTGTTCATCAAGATGCAATCACCAGAAGTAAAAAGCTATAAATGAACTATACCACGGTCACATGACTTTAACATCACCATCACTAAGCTTCTGACAACTCTTGGAAAGTTGGAGAGTTAGAATATATTGCAAGAGCATGATTATAAACCCAACAAGGTTGTAAAAGCAGACTAGTGAGTAGATGAGTTTACCTGTTTGGCTTGATGGCGTTTAATGAGTCCAACAACCTCTGTAGTCCCCATTTGGCCACTTATTAGCAACCGCATTATTTAAAACATGTAAAATCACAAGTGGGGCATTACTGATGTATTTCATGTCATCTTAAACGTGTTAACCACAAACACTTATTTCAGGCATTTAATCAAAAACCATTTAAAAAAACCCATTGACTTTGAGACGATGGAACTGGGAGTGCAAAAATGTCTCTGGTTTAGGACTCTATTGGGTGTGAATTGGGTCACAAGCCTTGAGAGCAAGCAGAAAGCATGATCTTATTTGTGTGTCTTTGCTGCCCCCTGCAGGAGGGCGTATGTATGTGTGAGGAGGGCTATACCGAGGTGCTGACGGCCGAGGGGATGCTGGAGCAGTGTACACCCATCCCTGTGCTCGAAATCCCCACTGCAGGGGACAAGAAATCTGATGTGAAGACCAGCCGGGCCATCAACCCCACCCTGCCCACCACGGTACAGCCTGGCCGTGTCGGACGCACCTGGTACCTGCAACCCTTTGGACCAGGTAAATGTTTAATTTCCATTTCTTTAGTCCAGTATCTCTCAAACATATTTTAATAGTGCTGGTTTAAGTTCTCTTAGGAAATTATATTACTCAGCAAACACTTTTTAAGTAATCTTTATCAGTCAACAATGAATCCATTTTTACGGAAGCTTGTTTTTGACATGGGAATAAAACATTTTTTAAAAAATCTGACTTTTTTTTTTTTTTATATATATATATATCTTGCAATTCTCGCTTCTTTTTTTTCCCCTCTGAATTCTGATTTTACATGTTGTAATAATTTTTCCGCCACAAAAAAAGGCCAGAATTGTGTGATATTTAATTCTGAGAAAAAAATAATTATAAGATGTCAATTCAGAATTCAGAGAAAAAATTCTGAAATGCAAGATGTAAAATGAGAATTCTAAAGCAAAATGTTAGAATTGCAAGATGTAAACTCCCAATTACAATTTTCTAACTTGCAATTGTGAGATATAAACTCGAATTTCTGAGAAAAAGTAAGCATTGTGAGATATTTCCGTGGTAGGGAAAAACAGGAACTGTGATATGTAAACTCAAAATTGCTAGTTTAGAACTTGCAATTGCAAGATATAAACTTGCAGTTCGAAGAAAAAAAAGTCACAATTGTGAGATATAAACTGTGAATTCTAAATAAAAAAGTCAGAATTGCGAAATATAAACTCACAATTGCTAGTTTAGAACTTGCGATTGTGAAATATAAACTCTTTGCAAGGAAAAAGTAGTCAGAATTGTGAGATAAAAAGATGAAATTACCATTTTTATTTATTTAATTTTTTTTATTGGCTCTTTTATAGTATTTCAACATTATACAGTTTTGCATTTTGCTTCAGTTTAATGGCCTGTGCTAAAAAATCTCTTGCCTCTTTAGATGGAAAGCTGAAGACATGGGTGTATGGTGTGGCGGCAGGTGTCTTTGTCCTCCTGATATTTATAGTGTCGATGATTTACCTCGCATGGTAAGAAAGACAACCCTTTCCGTTCGCTTCATCACTCGTTTTATTTTCCCATTCACTCCATGCATTCGTTTGGTTCTGTTTTTCTTTAACTCACACCCCACCCTCATCCATGCCTCCCTCGCCGTCATGAGCAGCAGTTACTGTGCCATCCGGCGGTCGCTCGGGACGCCAGATTCTGCCAACGGTATGATGTATGGATGGGCCAAGACGCCCATGAGCTGACATACACCTGCCCTGAGTGCCAGCAGCCAAGTCAAGAGTCAAGAGCCAGTTAAAGGCTGGAGAAACGGGCTCCTGATGTCCTGACATCTCAGCCCCCTCTGCCTAGTGCCTCCACCTCAGTCTGTGCCTTACGTTCTGATGCTAAACGCATCAAGCTGCCCGGGTAGGCTGTTTATTTATGGTTTACTGGTTTAGAAAAAGATTTTTTAAAAATTGCTCTGTTGCAAAACCTAGTTGGCTGCTTTGGTTCCTACTGCCTGCATAATGCCTTTTAAACATGGTTATTATCAGTAAATAAAACTAAAACCATTTTTTTAAAGTAATTACACAAAATTAGTGTTAATTTCTATGGAAAAATATTTGTTTTTTCCATAAGACAACACCATTAAACACTGTGACGATATCAAATGCAATATCTTGGACACGACTAAAATGTAGTTTAAGAACTAAAAAATCTCTATATCCATATACTGTATATAAAAAATAGAGATAGAACAAATATAAAAGAAATATAGACCTCCACAAATTTTCATACTTGAGGTTGCCAGATGTCAAGTTTAAATCCCCCATTAGAGCTTTTGTCTTAAAATCCAAACATATATCTCAACTATATTGTTAGCGACCGTGGTTGCTGAATTGTCTTTTGTTGTTGTTGTTGTTGTTGTTTTAATAGAAAAAACATTGCTTTAATTATTGGAATTAATATTAGGAATTTTGCTATTTTAGCTTTCATAATGTAAAGAGTGTGTTAATTTGTGATAACTGAATAAGTCAGGAAACTATCAAACGAACATTATCGGGTTGTTTAACCATTTTGCAGCATGTCTAAAATATGAAACAGAGCTAGGACTAAGACTAAATAATAAAAAAAAAAAAGCTGCCAAAAATATGTATATATACATATATGTATATATGCATATTCAAAACACGTACACATGCACAGACACAACAAAATTACAAAAAAAAAACTGTAACTAATATTAAAATATAAAAATAAAATCTAAATTAAAATAAAATGGTAAATAATAGTATAAAAAGTAAATTAATTGTAAATAGTACTACATAGTATATTGTAAGTAGTATATAATATATGTTATATCAGTGATAGTCCAAAAATAGTCCACTTTTTTCATAAAACTTTTTATCAATTTTTAAAATCAACATTCCTCTTACTTTGTCAGGTTTTTTCACTGATATGCCGTAATGCTTTTTGAATTGTCTACTCTGTGATGGATACATGTGATTTTGCTTTAGAATTAGGTATTTCAATAGGCAGCATAATCATGTTTCCTACGTTTTGGAACAGACTTTGCATCTATTATACCTGAAAATGTTGCCTATGTGGGCAACTAGCTTGGTCTTGTAGCAGCAACTTTTTTTATGGTCATATGTTGCAATAATGCTGAAAACAAATCAGGCCAAAGTGGTCTTTAATGAAGTCCAACTGCTTTGCTCCTATCAGGGCACCGATTATATTTCATCATTCATGACTGAACCATTCCTGATCATCGTGATTTTTCATCATCTTGTTTTTTTTACACATTTCATGATTTCATTTTTGTATCATATACCATAATATGCATATGCATATATAATATACACTGTGTTTACGTAATATAAAAAGTGTTTTCACTTAAGATAGCATATACACACAGTCTGTGTCCACACTGCAAGGTTTTGAGAGTGACAGCCGCATCATTCTTTTGTCCTCAGCAAAAAGCCAAAGAAACCTCAGCGAAGACAAAACAATAATCGATTGAAACCCCTGACCCTGGCGTATGACGGAGATGTGGACATGTAGCCTTTCTCGGAAAACTAACGTCATGAAAGTATCATCAGCAAATGGTTGAATCTCATGAAAACATGGGTCACATTATACCCCAAATTCTAATGAAAAAAAAATGCATAAAAGAAACAAAGTCTATTTTAGCACCTTTGTACATCGTGATATTTTGAAAATGGCATTATTTATTTATTAATGAAAATTAAGCACTTTCTTCCTAAATTCTTTTTTTTTTTAACTGCCATGCATCTGAACAATTTACTTGGTGTTTTTGTAATTCTCAGTGTTGTCAATGGTGATTCTCTTTTTTTATTTAAATAAGAATAAACTAAATGCAGTATAACAAATATTATGATTTATTAATTCTTAATTAGTGAAATATAGTCAAATATAAGAGTTATTACTCTTACAGTAATAAGAGTTTGGGGTAGATGTGCTTAATTCTCATAAAAATATCACAATGCAAATAGTCTTTAGGCATGAAAAAATATAATTTCTCATTTTTTTACTGTTTGTATTTGGGGTGAAGTATGACCCAGAAATGTTCTTGAGATTCACCCAAATAATCCTCCAAATGGGATATGCCTAACCATCTCAAATACTGGACCCTAAATGCTTGAATCCAACCTAGAAGAAGAAGAAACATCCAAGAGCCGCAAACGAAAACCTTCATACTTCGTACTGTTTTTACTTCATGTTCTTGTTCTGGAAGAGCCTTTACACACATCTCCAAACGCTGTGAGATCATGCCTTTGTTTATATTCAGTTCCTTACAAGTATTTGTCAGTTATGCAACTGCGGTCAAGCTAGTGGTCTTCTATACGACGGGTCAGGACCTTATCAGAACAACTTTCTTCCGACTTGTGCTTCCCAGCTGAGAGGATTCATATTTTTGGAGGGAGTTATTGAACAGACAATGCCAAAACACACAGTAGAAAACACGTAAGGAAACTTGTGAACTTCAGATATCATGGACAACATTTGCTCACAGAAGATGCAGCCTTTCTATGGAAGGTGAAAACAAGACAAATCATGTTCTCCTGGAAGTCCCACTCTGATTCCAGGTATTATTTTGCACTATATTAGTGCAGCAAGGAAAGCATTTGCCATTGAACAATGTTTCTAAACCGACGATTCTTCAAGGCAACCGAATATGAATCTGGAATTTGCCATTGAACAATTTTTCTAAACCGACGATTCTTCAAGGCAACCGAATATGAATCTGGAGCACATCAATGAAAGTGTAAAAATCAATCTCAGAGTGGGACTCTTTAAAGACCTCACGTCCTTTTGTTTTCACTCATTTGTGCATTGTATAGTTTCTATGATGTGTCTTTTGACTGACTTTAAATATGTATTTTTTGTTATAGTTTTCCATTCAGACATTTTTTATATTAAATGGTCGCTATACAGTTGTTGGGAAAAAGTGGTTGTGACAGTATTATGACTTTTGATTGGGGATTTATGCCCCATTTTCAATGTCTGGTTTCTAATTACACAAATGATGTACGTGTCAAAACAGTGGGTCTCATGGGAAGACCGATAGTTTTTGCCTTATTATTGATAAAAAAAAAATACTGAAGTATTGTTGCCAATTCTCACAGGACAGTGGACATGCAAAATACAGTAGCCCTACAAAGTATTTGGACACGGAAGATACACTTTAAAGGGGACATTGGATGAAATTTTCACTTTATTTTTTTGCATTTAGTTAGTTTTCTGGCATGTCTGCCAGCTCAGAAAAGCTGAAAAGAAAACACGCAGCCAGTTTGTATGACATGTCCAGTGTAGTCCTATTCCCGAACGGATGAGTCTTGTGAACTGATACTTTATACTGAATCAGAAACATAAAATGTGACCAGTATAGTCAGATTCCCGAGTGACTGATCCTTATGAACCAGTTATTTTTAGTGAATCAAAAACATACAACTTGTCCTTTGTTTTCCATTTCTCGAACGAATGACTCTTGTGAACCAGTGCTTTATACTGAATCAAAAACCTATTATGCAACCAGTGTAGTCCGATTCCAGAGTCATTGACTCTTACGAACTGGTTCTTTCTAGTAAGTCAAAAACATATAAAGTGTCCAATGTAGTCAGATTCACGAACAAATGATTCTTATGAACCTATGTGTGACTATTATGAGTGTGTGTGTGTGTGTGTGCTTTATAAACCAATATATATTATAATATATAGGCCAATTATTACATTGCATTTATGCTGCTTCTAAGAGGACTGTGAAAACTCATCAAAAATACAAAAAAGATTAGGTCATAAATTTATTTTTGAAATCATGTCATTTTAAAACAAAGTGAATTTCACTCCGTTTGGTATTGTGTTATCTAATGCAAAGACATGAAGTGTGGCTGAAGTGTGCAAATACTTTCTGGGGTCATTGTACACCTGTAGCACTTTTGTTGGATATATATATATATATATATATGTCAATTGTCCAGGGTTTAAGTGGAAATGATTTAATGATTGTGGTAATTGAACATTGGCTAATGAATGATGACGTCAATATAATTAGTGATTTGAAAAGTGGGTGGAGGGATTGAATTGCTTTACACACTGAGGAAGGCTTTGAGCCGAAACGTTTGTGTCTTTTCCCATCAGTAATGAATGTAAAATAATATATGTATATATATATATATTACTGTATAGTATTATGACATCATAAATATAAGCTGTCTCATGCACTTGCAACAAACGTACAAAGCCATCACACAGTATGATTTTTGACGTTTTATTATTCAGCAGATTAAATAGTATTCCATTTTTATATCCTTAATTTATTTTCAAATGGTTATACATTACCCTTCTTCCCCTAAAAAATTACAAAATGCAATGAAAAATAAAATACAGTGTGTATGTATTCATGAAATTTGATTTGATTTGAATTTAACCTGTTATATATATTTTTTTTAAAACAAAGCGTGACTATAATATTCCTAAAATGTGATAGTCTATGAATCCTGCTGAAATCTTCCATTCAGATAGTAGTAATATAGAAGATGCTTTTTATTGGTCAGCTCTCCTCATTTTCCCCTAATTCATTTACGCTGCTACATTAGAGTCGTTTCACCCGGCCGTCCTGCTAGCAGCTGGTGAAATGAATGTTTAGATTTATTTGTAAATAATGAGTATTAAATCATATTCATTTCTTTTCTATCGCACAGAAATGTTTAGTACATTGCAAAGTGGTCTCGCTGATCTTTGTTGATTATAGTCATATTGTAAAGTTCCAAGGTCTTTTTTGTACAGCTTATGTTTCCTGATCACCTTCAGGTAATAAATACTGGTGTATTAAACATGTATGAAGGATATTTCGTATATGTTTGTGAGTTTGTTTAATCTTTTATCCACTGTATGTAGACAGATATGATGGGCGACATGCATTAGGAATGACTCTATTAATGAAAGTCATAGGATTGGTTGTTTCGACATTCATAGGCGTTCCTCCCTCATGTGAGCGAGCGAGCGTCTGTCAGTGTCAGATGGAGCTGAGTGACCATGTGTTCACAGTGCAGAGCAGAGCAGAGCCTTGCATCAGGAAGATCAGCTTCCCCTGAACTCCACTGAATCCCGCTGAGAATTTCACAGGGATCAGAACGGCTGCGAGGGAAGTTCAAGAGTCAGAAAGCTTCTAAATGATGATTGTGAGCAGTTTGACGTGTCTTATGATACTCCTCTCCATTAATGATGTAAGTACATTTACATTTGATCATTAATTCTTATTCTTATCTTTGCTGCGGGTGTTGAACTTGCTCTTTGATGTATTTGGCTGTCTGATGTTCAGCACCACGGACAGCGACAGGCAGTCAACTCAAATCCTTAAGGAAAACATACTGTACTTGATTTCTATTGGAATTTGGAACCGATCCTAATAGGATCAATTACGAATCCTGTAAGAATCAAATAAGATGTGGTCAAAGATTGAAACACCGTTTATGAGAGCTTTATGCAGGATGGATTAAATGGAAAATATGTGAACACTGGTATTTTTTTAATATCAAACGCTGAAATTGAACCTGGAATTTCTACAGTATTTTTTAGTTTTTAATTATACTGGACTGCCTTATTATTAAAGAAATCACACTGGGAGCTCTAGGTGTAAAATAATTCCTTTGTAAATCAGGTATTTCAGTAAATTACTCTAAATCATACTCTAAATTCCGTGACCATATATTTTGTGTTTTGGGTCTCTACAGTTAGAACTAGTTATAGAACCTATTTGGAAGATTTGATTTTTATTAATAAATGTAACATTAATTGAAATAGTTCTTGAATTGTGTTATGGAATGTTTACGAACTTCCCATTAGGATCATCTAGAGCCAATTCTAAATTATAAAAGAAATTCCAAAAGGAATATTCTATAAACATTCTTGATATTTTTGACCACCAAAAAAAAAAAAAAGTTTAAGGTGATTTTATGGTCTTAACTGGTTTAAGATGGTTCACACTGATCTGTAGAAACCAGCTAAAACCAGCAAACCACCTTACTTTTCTTTAACTGAAAAGCCCTCCTATTTATATAATAATCATTAATGATGGATCTTGATTGCATGAACAGGTGCAAGTAGATGCAAATACATGCTGCTGCCTAGTTTCATTTCTGTTAGTGATACTTTAGTGGAGGAATTCTAATGTAATGGTTGGTTAAGAATATCATATGAAGGAACATACAGTATTGGTCATCAATGTTCAATTTGCTGTGATCAATAACTGTTCAGAAACGTCAGCAATTTTGCCAATCATGTTTTCAGATGAAAACATTTTTTTTTTTATTGAGAAAGTATGAACAAAGTAGTCTCATGTATTGTACTTCCAATTGCAATTTATCATTCACAGTGCTTTTAGAGTGTTCTCCAGTATTCATCAGACCAGCACTTCTCATCAGATAGTGTTAATATTGTAATATTCCAGCATGGTAAGCTGAAGAACCAGAAGTAGTATTTTGTTTTCGACTTGTGTCTCTCCAGTCGTGCCTCCTCCTCTCGCTGTATAAGATCCAGCTCACACCTCAGACTGAAGATCGATTTGTCTCTAATTGAAACAGTGTTGCAGTAACTCTGCCTTCATCTGATTACGGCACTGTTTATGTGAGTTAAATCACGACTTACTGATTTATTCACTAATATTCTCAACACAATCATGGATTCTTTTTTAACTTTAGTCGGACGCTGGTTTCAGAGGTAGCATCTCCCTCTGGGAATGTTTTAGATGAGTTACAGTATGTCATGAATTCATCCTTGCAGGTGAATTTCATTCCTCTTTTCACTGACTTGCTGACTGCACTGTACAGAGTGAAAAAATACAGGTCTTTCTACCTGATACAGTCCTTAGAAATGCTTTCAAAGGTGTAGCATAAGCATATTATTTTATAAAAAGCATGTTTTTTAATAATTTATTTTAAAAAATATATATATATTAATATATATATTATTATCATTATTATATATGTTAGAATTTATTTACATTTTAATTTTAATTTTAAAAGACTTTACATTTCTAGAAAAAGTATTTAAAATATTTAATCAAACAGTAGTATTTAAAATGTTTTTTTTTAATATATTTTAATGAAATACTTTTTTCTAGAAATTTTCTAGAAATCTACAAAGTCTAATTTGTAATTAGTTAATATGTAGTGATTATAATTAACTTAAAAAAAATACTTATAAAAAAAGTAGGTAAGTGGTAGGTTGAAACCTCTCAGTAGAACCAACCAGAACAGTAATGCAAAAACTCAAGAAAACTGGAAACTGTGTGGAACTGCTTGAGACCTAATCCATTAAACCAGCTTCCTGTAAATCTGCCATCGGAAAGCCGTAATCCTGCCCGGAGCTGTTTGGGAAAACTGTCAGTCTTCAAATGAAGTTAATTATGTTTCACAGCATTCTGCCACTAAAGCAGCATGTCTGACTGTATTGTGTATCATAAAAAGTAATTCTGAAATGTAAATGAGGCGAACGAGAAGAAAGGTTTTTGTTATCTTCCTAAAATTATCTCATCAACTCATCACTGCAGGGGGCTGGAATTAGATGATGGTTGTTTTTTCTCTACTGTCACCTCTGTGCAACATGTTTGTCATGATGATCTATCTATCTGTCTATCTATCTATCTATCTATCTATCTATT
>NW_015554362.1:699750-714426 GCF_001515605.1 Sinocyclocheilus anshuiensis
TGTCTGTCTCTGTCTGTCTGTCTGTCTGTCTGTCTGTCTGTCTGTCTATATCTATCTATCTATCTATCTATCTATCTAGTCAGACCATCTTTCTCTGACTCTCCTGTAGGTCATTTTGGTCTGATATTGATGGCCAAGATTCAATCACAGGCACCTCTCTGACACCTTTTGAATCTCCATATTTGTTTCAGGCCTGACCTTGCGCTGACCCTGATGTTGGACGTGAACCGCTCTTTAATTAAGTGACATACTATATAAAAACTGTCATATTTGTATTATTGATCCAAGAGCTCACTTATAAAAGCTCTCTTGTATGACAGATTTGCTGTCAAATCATTTCAAGTGAGGTCAAGGAGATATTGTCCTTCTGATATGACTTTTTTTTTCTTCATTGTCTCTTTTTGTGTGTAACACTGCCTTTTTTTGTCTCATTTTGTTGTCTCAGGTCAGATATGCCAAAGGAAATAGTCCTCTGACTGCAAGGTCTCTACAACTGGACAGGCCTAAGAGGACAATAAAGTATCCATGTGCTGATTTAGACCATTTGCCCATGTCAAGTCCTGATGATTCGGACCAAACCCCAGCCCTCCTGTCCAACAAACTCCGGCCATGTCCCGAGCAGGAGCTTTGGGATTGGGCTCCAAACCTGACGGAGACACACCCATCCGCCCAACAATCCAGGAAACGGGTCACAGTGAAAAGTGGAAAAGCTAAGAAGATGTTCGGCTGGGGAGATTTCCAGTGCAAAGTGAAGTCCACGAGCCTCAACCTGCTCATCGCTGGCAAGATCGTGGATCACGGCAACGGAACGTTCAGCGTTTATTTCCGATACAACACCACCGGAGGTGGAAACGTCTCCGTAGGGCTGGTTCCTCCAAGCAAATTGGTAGAATTTGATGCGAAGACTCAACAAACCGTTCTGCACTCGGTAGAGTCAAGGATGTTTAACTGCAGGGTGGAACATGAGAGGGTGGAGAGAGGTACTAAAAGCACACGCTGCTGGAACGACCCGTCTCATAGCTGTGACCAGGATCAGACTCACAGCCATGTTTCTTGGCTCTGCTCAAAACCATTCAAAGTCATCTGTGTCTACATATACTTCTGTAGCTTGGACTACAAACTGGTGCAGAAAGTCTGTCCAGATTATAACTACCACAGCGAGTCTCCGTACTTACCTTTTGGATGATCATTTTGTCTCATAATGAAAACGAAACTGGTACATGTGTTTATTCTAAAATAATTTGGTAGGTTTTCATTTTGAACTGGAATAGGTAAAGTTCAGTATTTGAACATTTTGTCATGATTTATTCATCAACTTAATATGTTCTGATTTGAACATGTAGTAATAATCTGTAGTAATAATATGTAATCTTTCGATTGTAGTTGGCATGAGTGTTACAAAAATTAGTTTGGAAAACATTTTTCATGCAACTGACATCACAAAACAAGTGTCAGTGAAAATGCATACAAAATCCATATTACATCTGTATTTATTAAGACAAGCATGTCTGTATATTCATTTAAGCCTGTTCATTTAAGATTGTATGGCTATTTTGTGGAGGATAAGATGGGATAAATTTAAAACCATTATATAATTTCATTATATAATAATGAAATGTTCAATTTATTTATTTTTAAATTGTGAAAAATCTTTAGTAAAGGCATCCTTTGTCTCCATGCACACTTATGAACTTCATCAGAAGCTGATCTCTGTGGCAGGTGCATGCTGGTGAATTTGTGTCATTATTTCTGACAGCCAGAGCAAAACTTAATGAGCTCCTGTAATTGACTTTGCTTTGCTGAGATCGTGTGTCAACGTTTTTGTCATTTCTCTGATGATTTAATGAAACCGCTATGAACCTGAATACAGTTTGATGCCACACACTGTTGGAGACAATTACTTCTATTGAAAATGAATGTCTTCTAAATCAAATCTTCTACATTTGTAATATCTCGTAAATCTTGTACGTTTTCATTTTTTCCCCTTTTCCACCCAGCATCTCTAAATGTACATAATCGCACTGTGATTGGTCAATTCTAATAAGCGCTGATAAAAGTAACAAGCACCACATGCTAACATCTGCGCGCGCCTATTCTTGAGAATAATTTACACCTGAATATACTGATACAAAGATACTTTAATGGTCATTTAAAAACTGCGAGACCCTAAAGTATCATTATCATATCATAAAATCTTTCAGAACGACCATAGCTGCGCATTTAGGGTCCGTTTCAAGCTGAACGTGACTCAGTGCGCTCTTGCAGTAGCACGCATGACGTCATCACTCCTCCTGCAAGGACACGCACCCAAAACGCGCAGTGATACACATATAGCGTTTCATTTTCCTATTACAGCATGTCTTAGACATCGACAGCCGGGGTCCAAGCTCATAAGGTGAGTCGCACAATAATCCAATTCATTATTATTATCATAAATAGCTCGTTTCCTGTATTGCATAATGACAGAATATAGTGTTTGTTTTGGTGCGGCAGAGAATGAAATCCGGATGTGAGAATCACATAGAGGCTGAATATTGTGAGGGATGTGTTTACTGTAGTTTAGCTATTATTAATCCGGTTTAATAATAAAGATGATATCTTCCTATAGAAAAATGCACGTGAAAGATAAAGAAGAGGCCTGTATGTTCAGTGTATTATTTCTTATTTACACGGTGCAATAATAACAAAACATTATACATGCTTGAATGCTTTGTGACGTATTACCTGTAAATCTGTCAATTAACGCAATGTGTTAAACTATTAAACGTGGTAGGCTATTTTCAGTTATAATGAAATAATTATATTTATTTATTTATTTATTTCAGATAGCTGATAATCATGGAGAAAGGGAACCAGTGAGTATGCGGAAACCACACTCTAAAAAATGCTGGGTCGTTTCAACCCAACTTTGGGTCAAATATGGACTAACCCAACTTTTGGGTTAAAAATTTAATGTAAAAATTTAACCCAACGGTTGGGTTAGTCCATATTTGACCCAAAGTTGGGTTGAAACAACCCAGCATTTTTTAGAGTGCATCCATTTGCAGACATTCATTATAAAGTCTCGAACTTAAACAAAATGAGGTGCATTCATAATTGGTTTGTCATGTTTTTGCAGAGGTATTTCTCATTTTGATCACTTTCTCCAAAATCAAGAATCATCAGTGGTCAACAAGTTCCAGCAGAAATACTGGAAAACCAAGCAAACACTGATTAAAGTCACAGGAAAGAAGGAAGATGAACATGTGGTTGCTTCCGATGCGGATCTGGACGCTAAACTGGAGGTGAGGAGCGGCCCCAATCCAAACTTTCCTCTGGGTCTGAACGAATCAAATGGTCTTGTGATGAATGTGGTTTTTCATGCTTTCCTTCAGGTGTTTCATTCAGTACAGAGAACGTGCATGGAGCTCCTTAAGGTGATTGAACAGTATCAAATGAGAATCAGCCGTAAGTAAACTGAAAATTCACACGTTTCTTAAAGGGGTCATATGATGCGATTTCAAGTTTTCCTTTCTCTTTGGAGTGTTACAAGCTGATTGTGCATAGATAAGATCCCTGAAGTTGCAAAGACTAAAGTCTCAAAACCAAAGAGATATTCTTTATCAAAGTTAAGACTCTGCCACGCCCCCCTAAAACGGCTCGTTCTAACACACCCCCACATATCTACCTCACTATGTGGAAATATTTGCATAATGCGCCCAAATGTGCACGCAAAGAAAGAAGGCATGGTTTCAGTAACCTCAGTTAATGTTGAAGCAGCCATGTCAGGGAGACGCTGTGTGAAAGCAAAAGCACTTTATTTGGCCTTTCCGAAAGTAGATGCATTTAGGAATCTTTACGATTACTTACAACAGAACAGCAATGCATTTTATGGACGACCGTTTCGTGAACCTAGGAGAGGAGGTAATTCTGACTTTGCTATGACAATCTGGCGCTTCTGAATCAGCGACTGTTTTGTTATTAGTTTAAGTATTTGCTATTGACTGTTCAAATGCGGAGTTTTGCGCATCGTGTGTGTGTGTGTGTGAGAGAGAGAGACAGCGTCACATCACAGTAGAGTCAGCTGTCTTAACCGCGGCTTGTGTACTGCATCATTACTGTGTCTGTCACGCGACTCTGTTCCCCTTTCGGGCTTGAACTGATGGTAAAACTAATGACATTATTTACTGTCTTTACATTTATTTTGAAAGATGAAGCTTGCGATTATGGTAAGGGGCGTTACATTTCCGACGAGTGCTTGCAGTGTTCGGCCAATCACAATGCACTGGGTCAGCTGGCCAATCAGAGCAGACTGCGCTTGTCGGAAGGAGGGACTTTGTAGAAAACGAAGTGTTTGAGAGAGGCGGGGCATAGAGGACCTACAATAATGTACAGTATTTGAAAAATAATGTGTTTTTTGAACATTAAAGCATGTCAACAAATTCTGTTACACCAAATACACAAAATAATGATCTTTAAAAAAGCATCATATGACGCCTTTAATATTCATTAATCGTTGTGAAAAAGAAGTATGCTTAATTTTATTATATGTGTAGTGTACTTCAAATCTTAAAAAAATACTGATGAAATAAAAGGTCACTTAAGTGTACTGAAAGAGAGTACAGTACATGTAACATGTCATGTTACTTAACACACAACATTTATTAGTACATTTGAAATCATTGTGATTTAAAAAAAAAATGACACTTACTTTGATGTGCCGACTAACATACTAAAGCACATACTTGATTGTTATTTTTAACTAGTGTTATTTGATATTACATTTAAAGTGAATATATTTTAAATGTACTAAATTGCAGTTTGATCATTACAAATGTGTACTTACAAATATATTTAAATGCATAACATACACGTTTCAATTAAAGTAATCACATGCAAGTGGCATTGAAGTATAGTTTAGTTTACTGGAATCAGTTAATGCTTGTCAGTACATTATGCAGTACTCTTTAACTATACTGCAAAGACCGTAGAAGTAATTATAAAAAATAATATATAAAGATGTACTTATGTCCTGCTTAAGTGGGTCAGAAAAAGTACTTTTACATTCAACTAATTGCATGTAATACTTTTCAGCTAATCGCACATTAAATAACATGCAATTACGGGTCAGAAAACATTGCATTCACTTTGCACTTAAAGATATTCTTGTAAAGTACATTATTTCCATAATAATTACTCTTTTAAAAGTATGCTAAAGTCTACTTTTTTCACAAGGCTAGGGATAACTTTTTGCTGTACACTCTTAAAAATAAAGGTTCTTTATTGGCATTGATGGTTCTGTGAAGAAACTTTAACATCCATGGAACCTTTCAAATGCTCAACAGGTTCTTTATAGTGGAAAAAAACAAAACATAATGGTTCTTCTATGGCATCGCTACAAAAACCCCATTTGGAACCTTAATTTTTAAGAGTGTGCCGTTCAAATGCTTAAAACTTAAAGGTAGATTTCAGACGTGATTTATTATTCAAAGAAAACAGATGTATGTGGCTAAATTCTATTGGCCTTCTCAGTTTTGTCCCAGGAGGAGAATGAACTGGGTCGGTTCCTGCGTTCACAGGGCTCTAAGGACAAAAGTCGTGCTGGAAAGATCATGCAAGCTACTGGGAAAGCTCTCTGCTTCTCTTCACAGCAGAGGTCTCTTCGTTGATTATAAAACAAGCTTCTAATCAAATGCGATTGGTTTGGGAATTCTTCTTTAATTGGTTCATTCGTTTCTCACTGCAGATTGGCGCTGCGAGGTCCGCTGGGCCGTCTGTACCAGGAGGTGGAGACGTTCCGTTACCGAGCTATTTCGGACACATGGCTGACGGTGAACAGGATGGAACAGTCACGGACTGAGTACAGAGGAGCTCTGCTCTGGATGAAGGACGTTTCTCAGGAGCTCGACCCGGACACACACAAGCAGATGGAGAAGTTCCGTAAGGTCAGTCTCAGCCTGGAAATGACAGTGTGACTGCAGTGAAACCATTTCTCCAGCAGAAGGAGTAAAGTGTCTTCTAAATCATTCTCATCTAGAGTGGGATTAGAATCAGAGGTCTGCTACCCGACCCAAGCCCGACGGGTCCCGAAATACTTTCGGGTTTCGGTTCGGGTCGGGCTCGGGTTTATAGCTAAACTAAAACTATATGCAGTAGGCTATGCTGCTTTCATAGACGCATGCACACACATTATTGCACATGACAATGACAACACAGCACGGAAACTTTTATTAGTAAAATATTTTCGACAGGCTGTTTTTGAAGTAACTAAGCCTCATTGCTTGTAGAGAGAGACGTGCAGACGCAGGTTCACACACGCAACTTTCATCTCTCTCTCTCTCGCTAATTCAAATAAATTATATAATTAATTAATTCAAATAAATGCGATCTTACCGCACTGCATCTCTGTGTCTGATTTAAAGCAGGCCGAATGCTAACGAGCCTTAACTGATGAAAATGACCATAATTTGCACGATGGAAGAACACTGTAAAATCTAATTAGTTGGGCTTACTTAAAAAAAGCATGCAAACCGATTGCCTTGAAAAAACTAAGTAACGTGAAATAGGAATAGTATGTTGTACTGACAAATGCTTAGTTAGTATAGTTTACTTACACGAGAGTTCTAGTAACTAAAAAAGAACTGTAGGGGGTACTTGATCCTTTCATTTAGGTTTACTCGTGACTTAGTATAGCTACTCACTGACTCCCAGAGTTCATTGTGGCATGAATAAATTATGCAGTTGCTTTGTTTTACAGTTGATTTTATTTGCCAATTTTATTTGCTGTCTTGTGTCAGTAGTAGCACAACAAAAAGAGCAAATAAAATGGTTATGGTTACAATTAATGAAAATAAATGAAATTGAAGTGTTACCATTGTTGTGATTCACGTGCTGAATGTTTAAGTCTGTGTGTGACTTTAGCATATTACCACACACTATTTAAGGATTATATAAGCCTTATTAAGAGCTTCTCAAGGTAATTATGAAAAATTTAATTTGCAAAACTCTGACTTCATGATGCATTGCTGCATTAACAGAAAAAAAATTATAGTAACATAAACCAAGTTCCAAGTGCCTAACCAAAGGGAACGCTAATCACTATAATGTGAGTAAAAAAAACAAAACCACATTTTAGGAAAATCAACATCAATTTATGAAGTTAGCTTTTGTGATGTTCTCTCAAATATTTCAGTTGTATTGAGAATTCAACATTCAAGATGACTTTGGGAAACGAGTGAATTGGTAAATGTTTTTTTTTCTTTTGCCTTGTGAACTGGCCGAGCCTTAATGATTCTCTTTCTTTACATGTTTACTGACCGTTGCATTCAATCGTGAAATACAGCATCTTTTTTAAATTTGACTATTCGTTGTGGGGGGGAAAAAAGATTTCGGGTTCGGGTCGGGTTCGGGCTCTAAATTTAACTGCGCTGCTCGGGTCGGGTCAGACGATCTCGGGTTCAGGCTTCAGTTTAAAGCCCGTGCAGACCTCTAATTAGAATGTCTTCGAGGTTCAAGGTCTGAAATGTCGTTGCTAATCTTTACCTCTTGTTTCTTTTGCTGGTTGTATTTGATGAGCAGTAGTTTCATCTTTTCACATCCCTCAGGTTCAAACCCAGGTGCGTCATACCAAGACAGGTTTTGACAAACTGAAGAATGATGTGTGTCAGAAGGTTGAACTGCTCGGAGCCAGTCGCTGTAATCTGCTCTCACACGTCCTGACAGCCTATCAGGTGCTGCATTTTAATTGCTTCTTGATGCTTATTTCTATTATTCTATTATTATTTTTTATTATTTTTACCTGATTAGTGAGCATTGTAAATGTGATGAATTTAGCTTTATATTTATAAAATAATATATTTATACAGTAATGAAACTATAATACTTTTAAATGTAATACAGCAGAAATATTGTTGTTTTTTTATTTGGTGTAAAACTGTAATCATTAGACATTAAACCATGAATGAGTTATTTTTCATTTAAATTAATTTAATTTAATTTAATTTAATTTAATTTAATTATTTTGACTATTTATAAATTATTATTTTTATTATTACTTTTTATTATTTGTATTATTATAATTTTATCTAAATGAATTGTTAATAAAGGCAATTATATCTCACAATTTAGCAGAATAAAGTCTTCCAGAATGACATGTCATGAGGATAAATATCTGTCTTTTCTTCTATTTCAGACCACATTGCTACATTTCTGGGAGAAAACCTCTCACACTATGGCTGCTATTCATGAGAGCTTCAAAAGCTGCCAGACTCATGAGGCTTCAGCGCTGGGGGTGAGAGCTTTCAGAAGAAATTAATCTCAGATTTATTCATATGGATGTGTGTATTTACTTTCATGGCTCTCATTTTGTGTTTAAACTATAAAATAAGTTTGTATCATTTTTCAGTGAGATTTGGATTTGTTTCTGATGTTTTTAGTATTTAAAAGAAAGATGATTTTCGTACATGTTATATTTACATTTATTTATTTATTTAGCATAGCAAATTTTTGGGAAAAAAATACACTACTTTTCAAATGTTTGGGGTCAGTAAGATTTTACTTTTATTCAGCAAGGATGCATGAAATTGACCAAAAATAACTCATAAAGTTACAAAAGATTTTTATTTTAAATAAATGTTCTTTTGAACGATCATACTTTTCAATAAAAATATAAAGCAGCACAATTGTCTTCATAATTAATAATAATAAGAATTGTTTCTTGAGCAGTAAATCAACATATTAGAATGATTTCTGAAGGATCATGTGACACTGAAGACTAGAGTAATGATGCTGAAAATTCAGCTTTGATCACAGGAATAAATTATATTTTAAGATATATTCAAATTGAAATATTATTACAACTTAAAATAACTGTTTTCTGAGTTTTTACCATATTTTCGATCAAATAAATGTATGCTTGGTCAGAATAAGAGACTCTCTGCAACCCCAGACTTTTGAATAGTAGTGTGTGCTACAGACTGAGGTTTGGATGTCTCCCTTCTCAATTATGATATCCTTTTGATATTGTCAGTAGCAGAGAAATGTTTTCACATGATATGGGGCAAGTTGTCACAACAGGAACCTGCTGCTTATTGATTATTCATCCCAAAATAGGCTTTTGCCTCCGATTTGTGATCAAATAAAAACTGTTAAGTTTAGTAAAAACTCACCCATTCTCGTTTACACAAACAAGCAGTGATATTACGATGCATGTCCAACAAATCTGTTCATCTGTTGTGTCTGATACTCCAGGGATCAGATCAAGCTGCAAAGAAAAAGGTAAAGAAGAAAACGAAGGCAAAAGCAGACGATGAGGAGACGAGTCAGAATACAGATGAAACGTAGGAGCCTCATTTCGTTTTTATTTTGATGTGTGATATGTGACCCTGGACCACAAAACCAGTCATAAGGGTCCATTTTAAAATAAGCTTTCCATTGATGTATGGTTTGTTAAGATCGGACAATATTTGGCCGAGAGACAACTATTTGAAAATCTGGAATCTGAGGGTGCAAAAAAATCAAAATATTGAGAAAATCGCCTTTAAAGTTGTCCAAATGAAGTTCTTAGCAATGCATATTACTAATCAAAAATTAAGTGTTAATATATTTACAGTAGTAAATTGACAAAATATCTTCATAGAATATGATCTTTACTTAATATCCTAATGATTTTTGGCATAAAAGAAAAATCAATCATTTTGACCCATACAGTGTATTTTTGGCTATTGCTACAAATATACCCCGGTGACTTAAGACTGCTTTTGTGCTCCAGGGTCACATATTAACCTCTAATCACTTATGTCTTCTCTTCCAGGCTTATTTCAATTGAAGAAGAAACTCTGAGCAGTAACCTCATGCAAACAGGTAAAGCTTTCATAAAAACAGAATTTTATCCATAGCACACAATTGAATTCAACATTGTTGAGCAGTGACTTTGCACTGTATATACAGGAAATGATGACACTTTCTCTGGCGGTCAGGAGAAGGATGGCTTGAGTTTGTTGAATGAGATACTGGGCAGCAGTTCTCTAGAGGACGGGGGTTTCTCACAGGAATGGCGTGAGGTGTTTGGAGAAGATGATCCGACCGGCAGTAGCAGAGCAGAGACGCAGCCACCCGAGGACGAGCCCGCTTTCTTTCTGCCTTCTACTCTACTCGACCAGAACATGAACGACCTACAGTCCACAGTCTCAGGTCTGCAGAAACATGATCTAACAGAAAGTCTGCTTCACTCGGCAGCTTATTCTGGACATGAACTGTCCACTTAGACACGAACAGACTGAAATCTGTATCTTCTGTCTGAAATAGATTATATAATAATAATAGATCATCATGAAACAAACTATACACTACAGTTCAAAAGTTGGGGTTGGTAAGATTTTTTAATGTTTTTGAAAGTATGCTCACCAAGGCTGCATTTATTTGATCAAAAATACAGTAAAAACAGTAATATTGTGAAATATGATTACAATTTAAAAGTGTTTTATATTCAGTTATATTTTAAAATGTAATTTATTCCTGTGATCAAAGCTGAATTTTCAGCATCATTACTCCAGTCTTCAGTGTCACATGATCCTTCAGAAATCTATTTCTATTATTTTGTATTATTCTAATATGCTGATTTGCTGCTCAAGAAACATTTACTATTATCAATGTTGTGCTGCTTAATGTTTTTGTGGAAACCATGATCCGTGTTTTTCAGGATTCTTTGATGAATAGAAAGTTCAAAAGAACAGAATTTATTTGAAATCTTTTGGAACATTATTTCTTAACTGTCACTTTCGGTCAATTTAATATGGAAGCCCATTTCCCCCACAGACAAAACAAAACAAAACAAAAAAAATCTCACAATTGTTAAAAAAAAATAATAATAATTTGGATTGCAAAGGGGAAAAAGATCCGAATTCTGAGTTTACATTTTGTAATTCTGACTTTGATTTTTTTTTATCTCACAATTCAGACTTTGTTTCTTGCAATTCACAGTTAATCTTTTAAATTTTTTGTTCTGTGGTGGAAATGGGCTTCCATAATTGAATGTGTCCTTGCTTAATAAAAAAAAAAAGTATTATTTTCTGACCCCAGACTTTTGAATGGAAGTGTACATCTACTGTAAATGCTTTTGAATATTGTCTGTATTACAGGTTGGACAACAGCCATTCCACAGAATAGTCCTGAAAACTCATCTGTAGCAAGTCAAATCTCTTCCAAATCTGCAGTGAAAGGTAAATATGACAAGAGCTATTTATAATATGTCAGTCATATCCAGTTTTGAGAGTGTAAACAGAGAGATTAAATAATAAACTAAAATTAAATAAAATCGATTGACCACATTTCAGATTTTATTTCAGACCAAATATTTACACCCCAAACTTTAGGTTGTATTTTTGTATATATTACAATGCATCTTTACAAACAAACAAATAACGTATCATTCTAATCCTTTTTTTTTTTGTATTACAGATACTTCAAAAGATCTCTCTGCTTGGTTCAATCTGTTTGCCGATCTGGATCCGCTGTCAAACCCAGATGCGATCGGCCGAACCGATGAGGAACACGAGCTACTGAATGCGTAATCTGTCCTGTTACAGCTGCACTTTATCGCACTTGTGGCACAAGAGGCCTACAGACGCCTGCACTGGACAGATAGCAACACTGGTTTCTCTATGCCATAGCAGTTAACCTGAATTATTTCATGAATAAACATTTGCTGCCAAAGGAAACTAATAATAATCACTCTGGCCTTTATTCTTTTCCATTTGCTAGTATTGTCAAGGCAGTTTGAATTGCCATAACAATGTGGATTTTCTTGTATTACATAAATGTATATACTACTGACACATTATCATTATCAGCAACAGTAAGTAGTTTGGGTTTGCATGTTGTGTGATATTGCATGATTTCAGATTTTTTTATTGTTATTTCTTTTAAATGTCGTCTTGATCAGTTAAGAAATAGAAAGTATTTTTCCAAATGTTATTTAAGTAGGCATTTTGTCTTAATTTAGTGCCGTCAACTAAAACTAATGCTGCATTTCAGAAGCCTTAAATATGAGAGGACTTTATTACAGTCCTTCAATTAATTTATTTTCATGAATATTATATATTATATTAGCTTATGGAAACTTCACCTTATGTGAAAGCAGCTATCAATAGGTCAAGGTGTACATAAATTGAAGATGTTAAGATGTATGTTTATGTTATATAAAGCAACTGTGCTCACTTTTTACAGGCTGGGTTCTGGAAGTAATTTTTCTGGAAAAGCATATATAATAAATAATAAAACAACAGGTTTTCATTGTAGGTTTGTTGAAAGGGGAAACATTATGAGAGACAATTAATGGGATTTTTACTTGCAGAACCTGGCTATTATACTCTATTATTTTTGTCATGCATACCAATCAAACTTTGGTAAAACATTTATGTATCTGTTGGTTAACTGTATTTCTTAGTGTTTGTGTGCCCGAAACATGATTCCCATGTACTACAAATTACCTTTCACCATACATATTTTTACATGCAAGTGCAATAAAATGTAATAAAGATTTGTAAATGTGATTCCACAATACGCAGTGAGACCAAAAGGCCTTACTGAAGTCAGTTCTTATCAGTGCTTTACAAGACAAAGTAAAATATGCATCATAAGAAATCATATCCCACTACTACACCAAATAATGCCATACAATTTTCAATATTTTGTGTTGTACTCGTGTGTTTCTTCCATTTGTAATATGGCTGTAACCCTGAATGGCATGAAATGAATAAAAGCAGCTTCATTTTATCCAGTAGTGGGACTATATCTTTTATAATATACATAACCAAATTACATGCTGTTAACTAGAAACATTCCTTTAAAAATATTTCGAAAGAAAATTATTTCAATTATTCCCAGAAGAAAATTCTGTTCCCCATTTCTATAGTAAGATTTAACATTTCCATGACTATTAGTTTTCATATATTAACATGTACACAAATTACCGGTACATTTTTTTTCGATTTTAGAAAAATTTCGATTTAGAATGTTCATAGCTGTTTAATACGAACATTACAAATCCCTGACCCAACCAATTATATGCAGTTTAAAAAATAGGAAGCACATAGTTGTAGTAAAAAACAGAGAAATTAATGCAAATATTATATCTTGAAAAATGTCACTTTAATGTGAGCATCCAGCAGTCATATTTATACACCATAACAGTGTCACACGAATCAAAGAGGCTAAAAACACAAAGCCATACTGTTCAATAAACGTATGGATGTTAGGGCTGAGCAGCATATAGAATATGTGCAATATATTTGCAATCCTTTTGCTGGCAACATAATGACGGTGAAATTTCATTTCTTCTACAGGAAAAAAAAAAATCATCAAAAGACTAAAATATTGAAATATACTTAGTTAGCTATATCGTCCAGCCACAGAGTTATGTGTTAAGGCATGAAGCAGATTTTTGGCTGTTGGCCTGTTGATTATCTGTCATATCTAATGCGTGTTACCTGGTTAGTAGGATGTGCTGTAAGGTTAAGTAAAGATTTGTGCATTCCAGCAGAATTACATGAAACCCCAAGACAAAGTTCAACATGATGGTCCTTTTGGACAACCATTAGCAAGTAATACATTTCCTAGAAAATCCCTAGAAAAGTCAGCTGTTTGAGATCTGAGCTGTGATTGGCTAACTGAGCAGCAGGCACTTCCTAATACTGCAGCATTCTGACGACACGGGCCGCAGCGGGAAGCTGTTTTGCACTGAGGCCTCTGTAAATGGACCAGACGTCTGTCCTGAAGTTTGAGTATCCAGTGAACTGGGGCGAGCAGCATCATCTGACGGGAAAAGAGACGAACACAGCAGCTTCACTGGACAGAAGGCCGAGCCGCTCGGAGTGAAGTTCACCTTGTTTCTGTCTGGGCAGGAGAAAATGGGAAAGCCTTGAAAAACTTTTATTTTGGATGTGATTCATCGCGATTAATCGTTTGACAGCTCTAATATATATGTATAAATGTTTATACATGCCTATATGAATATATATACATATATCTTTTTGAGATATTTGCAATATATATATATATATATATAAAAGAGTATAAAAGAGTAGAGGTAGAGATAACTTACACAAGTCCAATGGCACAAAACCTCAGCCCAATAACATTGCAAATATAGCTTGTGTGTGTCTTCTTATGAATTAATGTCATTTTAAAGGCCTTTTTTACACATGGTTGTTGACAGTTGTCATTTTTATGATGCACAACCAACCAGCTTTGCTGTCATTAGCCACTTACACTCCTTTATGCATTAGCCACTTACACTCCTTTCTCTCCAAACCTGCATAAGCGCATGCCATACTTTTAATTAATGTGACTTAAACACTTATCCGCTTGTGTGGGCACCTCACATCACTGCACTGCGGATGTCTGGGTAATTTTCCTGTTCAGCTTAAAGGGGTCATGTGATGCGATTTCAATTTTTCCTTTCTCTTTGAAGTGTACAAGCTCTTGGTGCATAAAGAAGATCTGTAAAGTTGCAAAGACTAAAGTCTAAAATCCAAAGAGATATGCTTTATAAAAGTTAAGAGTCAACCACGCCTACCTAAAACGGCTCGTTCTAATACGCCCCCACATATCTACGTCACCATGTGGGAAGATTTGCATAATGCCGCCCAAATGTTCACGCAAAGAAAGAAGGCGTAACTTTTATTCTCACTGTAGTAT
>NW_015554362.1:717419-741225 GCF_001515605.1 Sinocyclocheilus anshuiensis
AATGGGAAAGCCTTGTGTTCTACAAGTGCTACAAAGAAAAAATAATAATATGAGAAGATCAAGAAGCATAGTTATATGTATAAATGTTTATACATGCCTATATGAATATATATACATATATCTTTTTGAGATATTTGCAATATATATATATATATATATATATAAAAGAGTATAAAATAGCATATGCTAGAAAAACATGTCTAAGCATGATGCTTCAAGTGCTTCTGAGTGCTAAACTGAAGCTATTAAAAATGGAGGCTCACTGAGCTGTTTTATCAGCAAACACAAAAACCAAAGCATGATCTCTGGATGCGCACAACAAAAATACAGGACGAGTATTTTAAAAATGTGGTTAAAAAAAAGAAAAAAGAAAAAAAAATAGTAAGCAAAGTGTCTTCTCAAAATCTACAGTAACGCAGTCAATGGTACTTACATGAGATGTTCAAACACTTTGACTTTCTCGCAGCCCTCGGGAGGTTCACGTTTAAATGTGTAACTGTTGTTGGGTTTGGGAGAGCTGGAAAACTGAGGCAGAGGTGAACCACACCTGTAATCTGAGAGGACAAATCAAGCTCTTTATTTAAACAAATCTTCCCTTGCAAACATACTGTGTTTCAGTCATCACGACTGAACGAGCGCTACCTTTCTCAGCGTCCGCAGCAGGAGAGCAGCAGTAACAGGGACTGCAGGAGATGTGTGTGTGATGAAGAGGAGGAACAGGAGCACGGCCGCCGTCCCGCACCTCCAAAGCCTGAACCAGGAGGACAAACATGCAAAAAACCATTTTAAAGTGTCACACTATTGAAATGTTCGATTGAAACCTGTGTGTGTTTGTACCTTCTCCTCCTCTCTCCCCCAGTCTTCACAGATGAAGACGTTCTCCAGCTCCTGGTTAACACAGTCACTATAGCTGGGCATTCGACAAATGACGGGTCTGGAAAGGACCATATTAGATGAAGAAGCAGAGAGCCGCTTTGACTGGAAAAAAGCACCAGTAACCTGATTAATGTCCAAGTCTGAATTGATCAAATCTATGGGTTAATCTCACAAAAACAATCAGTATCAAATTTCACCCCAAAAGATCAAAATCACATTTTGCTTAAAGAAAATGAAGCTTGTTTTTAGGATCATTTATGGTTTTTCATACTGGATGTTTTGCATACATTATGATTGTTTGCAGTATATATATATATATATATATATATATATATATATATATATATGTGTCCTTGCTCAGTGATTTATATGTTATTTGAAAACCTTCTTTTTTAAATAAATGAATAACTAATGACTTAATAAATTCAAAATAAATAGTTTTTGTTATTATTTATTGATATTTTCATTTTTCTTTTTTTTAGTGCCAATCCAGAACATGATAGCACACTTCATGATAACACATTGGAGTTATCCATACCGCTGGTACATGAGGTGGACACAACAATCACAGGGTAAGATTTACACTTCATGAGACGGCTTAAAGAAAACCTCCAACCAAAAATTTTAATTCATCATTATTTATTCACCTTCATGTTCAAAACTACAAAAAAGACCTTAAAAGTAGTCTTTATGACTTGTGCACTATATTTCAAGTCTTCTGAAGCCTGATTATCAAAAATAAACACTTTCATTGAATGCATAAGAATGCATAACATCTTTGGTGCTTCATAGGAAAATCAGTTCATATAGGTTTTTAACATGAGGGTAAGTACATAATAAAAGTTTTCATTTTTTTGGTGGACTTTTCCTGTAACAGCTTTGCAGCCCATTACACTTCCAGACGTCTGATAGCACCAGAAACATCTGCGGTCCGCTCAGTATACAACGCTTACGTGCACATTTCTTTTTTGGCACCAATTTCTTTGCAGCGCTGGAGTATTTCAAAGTTACAGGCTCACTTGTTTTGCAGATGAATGAGGCTTAAATACACAACATGTTTTACAGCAAGATGTACAGGCTGATAATGAGAACGTCCTCCCTGTAATGTTTTAGATGAGCCCGCCAGAGGCTACACTTTAATATATAAACATGATCTCCAGGGGTTGGATGTAAAATCAGATCAAAGTCTGTTTTATGTCATTTAACAAGTTAACTTCATACGTATTAGATGGTTTCTGTAATCAGTATTTGAATATAAAGAATGTATTTAGTACATATATGACCCTGGACCACAAAAGCAGTCTTAAGTCGCTGGGTTATATTTGTAGCAATAGCCAAAAATACATTGTATGGGTCAAAATTATCGATTTTTATTTTATGACAAAAATCATTAGGATATTAAGTAAAGATCATGTTCCATAAAGATATTTTGTACATTTCCTACCGTAAATATATAAAAACTTCATTTTTGATTAGTAATATGCATTGCTAAGAACTTCATTTGGACAACTTTAAAGGCGATTTTCTCAATATTTAGATTTTTTTTGCACCCTCAGATTCCAGATTTTCAAATAGTTGTATCTCAAGACAAATATTGTCCTATCCTAACAAACCATACATCAATGGAAAGCTTATTTATTCAGCTTTCAGATGATGCATAAATCTCAATTTCAAAATTTGACCCTTATGACTGTTTTTTTGGTCCAGGGTCACATACATACATATACATATATATACATCAGAGGTGCCCAAACCTACAAACACGAAGAACCAAAAATCTAAAGTGATCAAAGGGTCGTGAGCCAAAAATGCAGCAAATGTTGCATTATATCCAAATATTGTATTATATTATATTATATGATATTATACAAATTAAATTAAATGTTTAAATAAACAAAAACATTAATACATTTTTATTTTTTTCAATCAAATTCACTTTTTTCCCCCCTACATTTCAATGGAAAAATTAAGCAAAAATAAAAATGAGAAATGAACATAAGCTTCAATGGTATGTTTTTTCCTCACTTTTTTCTTTTCTTTTGTGATATGGTATGGCGGGCCAAATCAACGCTGCTCTCGTATTTTGTATTTTTACTTTTTTTAAATAGAATTTAAACAGAATTTTTAAAAATAGAATTATCTGTTCTGATTTATCTGATGATGTTTTAAATACAAATCATTCAAAAATGTGGGGTCAATATGATTTTTTTTTTATAGAAATTAACAGTAAAGATATTTATAATGTAACAAAATATTTTTTTTTGTTGAATAAATGCTGTTCCTTTGAATGCCATCATATCATATGAATAAATTTTTTAATATATTCAAATAGAAAAGTTTTAATATGTAATATTTCACAATATTTCTGTATTTACCGCTTTTTGATTAAAATAACTGCAGCTTTGGTGAGCATAAGAGACTTCTTTCAAAATCATTTTAAACTCCAAACTTATATATACTACTTTTCAAAAGTATAAACAACCAAATATTCTAATTGCTTAGAAAAATTTACTTCATAGGGGTAATTCCTAGGGTTAAAGATCAGAACAAACCCTAAAAAGTCGATTTACAGTACCTGGGCCGGCGCTTCTTCTTTCTCCTTGATACTGTGGCTGCCCTGCAAACTGCGCTGGAGCTGCTGACGGAGTTTTGCAATCTGGAAATCACATTTTTACCATTAGCAACAGATGGAAGGAAGAAACAAATGCTGACACAAAATCTAAACTCAACCCATGCAGCCCAACACCAGATGACTACTGTATACTAGATG
This sequence comes from Sinocyclocheilus anshuiensis, assembly GCF_001515605.1. Taxonomy (NCBI): domain Eukaryota; kingdom Metazoa; phylum Chordata; class Actinopteri; order Cypriniformes; family Cyprinidae; genus Sinocyclocheilus; species Sinocyclocheilus anshuiensis. The sequence continues at coordinate 721,066 of NW_015554362.1, forward strand.
ACATGACCTACAATTAACCATATTTAATAGCTATATCTAACTTCACAGGTTTCACCAAACACCGCGCAGTGAGCTTTCTGAAGAGATGTTTATGTCGCCACAGCTTGGGATTCCTAAACTGACTTTGCAGGTGCACACGAGCCAATAATGGCAAGTCAAGACACAATATGTGGGTATGTTTGAGGATGATTATGGGAAAAGAGGCCAATTAACACGCCCAAAGTATGTCTATAAACACATTACCACCCATCACTTGAAATACTTTTCATGTGCAAAAACTGCCTGTGTGTATTTTCATGCATACCTCTATGAGATGGTCAGCGCTGCCCCATGATGCCGAGCGTTTGTGTACAATAACCTCTCCTCCATCCTCAGGCCAAAAGCCAGGCGTCTGCAATAAACAAGATTAAAATATGGTTAAAACATGGTCACCATGCAAATGCTGACTATAATGTCCTATACAGAATATATTCTTGAAGTCATGCAAACTAGATATGTGAATTTTTCATGAAACAACAGGATATTTGAGGTTGGCAAACAGCATGTGTTGCTTCGACCGACCACGACACCCAGAGCTCAAGACAGCCACAGAAGATGGACAATATGAACCACAAAAAAGTGCATCATTTTCCAGATACTGGTTTTCGATTGAACCTGCACGTATCATGTTGCAACTTGAACTTCCAGGCTTCTTGAATGTCTTCTGTTTTGTGGTATGCCAGCTGATAAACGTCTAAGGAAGTTAAGTTGAAGGGTGGAGGAATATTTATAAATGTTTCAACTGTTTTATTCCATGGACCCTGGACTTTCTCACCAACAGACCACAGTCTGTTAGGATCAGTAACCACACCTCCTCCGTCCTCACTTTAAACACTGGGGTACCACAGGGCTGTGTGCTGAGCCCAATCCTCTACTCCCTTTTCACCCACGACTGCATACCTGTGCATGGCTCTAACTCCATAATCAAGTTTGCAAATGACATCACGGTGGTAGGCCTGATCAGCGGCAATGATGAGATGGCCTATAGGGACAAGGTTCAGCATCTAGCAACGTGGTGTGCCAACAATAACCTTGCACTCAACACCCAGAAGACCAAAGAGCTGATTGTTGACCACCGGCGGACTAAGAAGGTGCACACTCTAAAAAAACGTATAAATAAAATTTGTCTTGTTTTCTTGTTTTTCAGTGCAAATGCCTAAAGATTCTTAAATCACAATACATTTACTTGAGAAGGGAAAAAATGACATAAGAAGTCTTATGATCAAAATGAACAACATGAACAAATATCTGCCAACAGGTTCAGAAAAATCTACTTAATTTAAAAGGAAAACAAGTTTTCTTACAGATATCTGACAGATATTTGTTCATGTTTAAGCATAAACTCACCTAATTTTGTTCATTTTTTCAGAACACAAGACTTACATACTATATCTTCAATTTGCATCTCAAGTAAATGTATTTTGATTTAAGGACGTTTAGATATTTGTATTGGAAAACAGCAAAAATACTGAGGAAGATATTCATATTTTGCCGTGTACGCAGTGCCATGATTTTAGGAATTTAAGACTGTCTGCTCCAATTTAAGACGTTTTTAAGGCCTTCATTTATGGAAGGGTGAATGAAGACTTTAAGGCATGTTCATGAATATTATATTATCTGCAAGTAGCTTTTAAAAATACCTATGCAGTTCTTTTTCACAAGGCGAGGGTGAATAAATGAACAAAGAATGCCATCTTTGTAAAGAAGTAAACAGGGTCAATTCTGATTTCATGTTGACTAAGAAAACAGTAAAACAAAAGTTTTTAAACACCAATCATTAATTCGCCAAGCACTTTAAACAATGGCAAAAGCTGCTACAGTCAACAAAGAGCCTCGGCGTGAAGAGAGATGTTGAGAGAAACAGGCTGATTTTGACATTCTGGGCCGCTCTGGAAGCGCGAGGCCTCTGCGAGCCGGATCAGATATTAGCATATGTATGGCTCTCACTGCAGGCAGCTCAGCGCAGGCACACAAAGAGCTGTCGGAGAGCGCCAGGTGGTGCAGAGACACACAGCCATGTGCTCTCAAGCCTTAGGTAGCGTGTGCACACACCTACACACAAACACACACAGAGCGACAGGTGCAAACTGTTGCACCTCCAGAAAGAATTCACTCCACACAACACCAGAGAGAACCTTCTATAACGGCAGACTGCCACCGAACATCGGGCCTTTGTGACGGCTTTGTTTCAGGGGAGGCGAGGGGTCTCAGCGGAGCTAAACCACTGAGCGGTCAAAGACTTCATGATACTAATGAATAAAGGAAACAAAAGCCAGTAAGAATAGACTTCATTACACACAGATGACCATTTCGGCCAATCAGAAACCACACAGCTAGCTAACGAGCAAAGCCGGCCTTCAGTATACACTGTCTGGCTCCATTTGGACACTTCAAGTCAAAAAGAAATCAAATGTACTTACTTAAATAGACATTTCTGGTCTTATTGTGAATTATTTATTTTAGATATTACAAAAAGGCATTTCTGGTCTTATTGTGAATCATTTCAGGGTATATACAGGAATCATGGAGTTAAATTTAAGACCTTTTTTAAGACTCTTTCCATACATTTTAAGACCTCATCGCCACTCCAAGTTTTAACCGGTTACATCGGCGACACTTTAACTTACATTTACTATATATTGATTGTAAGATAGCGCAACTAAACAGACTTACTTTGTGATAACTCCTTGTCAATACAACATAATTCAGAAGGGGGGGAACGAAGCACAAGAGAATTAATTGAGTGACTAACCAATGCAACCCAAGAAACAAGAATTAGACCAATAAACAAAACAACTGACAAAACTTATTGAGGAGGGAAAATAAAGCTCTCCGAGCTAACGAGGCAATGAGTTCACACAGTATATTCAAAAGATGTATTTGTCACATCAACTCAAACCATAGCTGTTTTGTGGAACACTTCTCATGACAAACACCTGACTGATCAGACAGTTTATCTGTGATTACGGAGTGCTTGATTTGATGCAGACTTGACTGAGTGTCAGTACTGCACCTGATCGTGTCTGAATGATCATGGAAGGGAAAATAATGATCACAACTATTACATTATTTTAATTGTGCATCCCAAGCCCATGCCCGTAAAAAAAAACAGCCCAAAGTAGCGCAATTACCATGTCCCAAATATAAAAATGTAATTTCCATCCCTAAAATACATATTTTACAGTCACTGTTATGTACATTTATCATAAACACAGCTCAAATGCTTCCTACAAGTGTGGCCCAAAACATTTAGCACAGTTTTATTACAGGTAGAATGCAAAATGTTTCAGTACAAGCATTTCAACCAAATGTAATTTATGCAATATTTCAAACCTTTAACCCACTGGGGAAAATCAACCCATGGCAACAGTTTAAAAGCAGCCCAATTTCGTGGAAAAAAACAACAACAACCCTGCATCCAACATGAGCTGCAGAAGTCAGATTTGACTAATCACGGGTCAAAAGTAAGGAGAGATAACTGACAAGATGTTGGAGGAATTGCTGCTCAACAGATCCCGAGCTCATTGACAAATATCTTTTATCGTAGGATGTGGTCCCTTTACACAGTGCACGCGCGATCGCGAAATCGAAAGTGAAAGTGAACTGCGACTGCGAGCGCTCATTCAAAGGGGATTTAAATACCCCACATATTGATAGCGGCGGCCTGCGCGAAAATTATATACAATATTAGAATGTTTGCGGGAGCGGACACAAAAATCGTGGGAGCAGATGGGAGCGTGCGGTAATGGTCAGAAATTCAGCGTGAGCGGGATCAACAAGCCCCGCACTATCACGCAGCGGCGCAGTCAGTCAGTGAGAGCCGTAACCGATGACGTCAAATCTTGCGGGATTCCATAAATAAAATACACAGAACCCCACTATTCGGACAAATATACGTACATAATGAAAAGATGATACAAAATTTAATACCTTGGAAAATGGCATTTAAGACTTTTTAATACTTTTTAAGGGCCTTAATTTTCTCTAAATTGATTGATCAACTTTTATTACTTTTTAAGGACACCCTGCATTTATTGGTGCATGTTTATTTAGATACTACAAAAATATGTTTTTGGTCTTATTGTAAATTATTTATTGGTGCACGTTATTTTAGATACTATGAAAAATTCTTAAATCAACAATTTAATAATTTGCATCACCTCTACAGCGAATGACATAATTTTTTTTAACTTTTCCTTTCTGTTTACTGTCAAATATAAATTGTACTGAAAATGCCTCTATATTTTTTCTCTATTTAAATCTTCCCAATTAATATTTAAAATTCTATTTAAGTTCTAAAATGCTAATATCTGAAAAAAACGAAATAAAAAATGTAAATAATATGTATATACACATATAAATCCTTTTCCACTCTGTTAATATCCACTGTGAATCAATAAATCAATCTCCGATTGATAAAACTTACATTTTAATACCCTATTTAACTTGGAAACATCAGATTATGGAAATGAAATTGGTTCACATTTGTGTGAATTGTCTAAATAACTAAATGTGATTAAAATACAAATGAAACAGCATACAAGTGTCATTTATTTTAAAGAAAGAAGCACGTAAGCAAACTTTTCAATCTAGATGGTTAAAAAAACTATTATTTTTTAGTGATAAACCAATAGAAATAAAACTCAAAATTAGCATTGGTCACTTTGTGTTTGTGAAATACTAGTATTACATTTGTATAAGTAAGTCACTGAGCAAAAATGATGACAAAAGTTAGTTTTACAGGGAAAAGTATCAATGTATTTTAATGGAATTTTGTTATCTAATGCAATGACATTCAGCCATTTGAAGTGTAATGTCTCTGGTTGATTCATCGGTGCACAAATTCCAATTAATACATATTTGTCTTTGTAATCTTTCATAAAAAAACGGAATCATTTGCACCATCTCTGCAACAACTTTCCTTTTCCATTTACGTCACTGGTCTCTTATTTTTCAGCTCTCTTGGCTCTATTCTGTTATGCAACGCCCACTTTTGAAATAAATCAATTCCTGACGGACAAAATCAACTTGTTGTCTTGTTTAATTTGATTTTAACTTGATTATGGAAATTAAATTGGTTGCAAACACCATTTCAAGCTGATTTTGAGTTGGAAACGTCCCAATATCTATATCACTGCATTAAAACACTTTTCAAGCAAAACATTTCATAAAATGGGGATTTTAAATTCTAAGTACTGTAAATTCTGTCAATTTAAATTCTTAGTACTGTAAGAAAAATGGGTAGTTAGTTCTGAGAAAAGGCCTCACATCAATGGTTTGCAGATGCAGCTTTGATATTTTGTTGTCTAATGCAATGGCATTCAGACATCATAAGTGTCTAATTATTTTAGGGGGTACTATTTGTGAACTGTAAAACAAATTGCATTTGACATTGACTCACCTGTGTGGCTTTATCACTCATACAGGACGCCTGGGGTTGGTACGGCTCTCGCGGCCACTGTCCAATTAGGTACTGCTCAGGCAGCTTGTCCAATGAGGGCGGCTGTCGACTGGCTGATCGAGCTTGTGAGAAAAGAAGAGGCGTTCTTGATTATGTCTGCAGTGGACAATGACATGAGACATTACTGCAGTGCAGTGACGGAGAGGAAGTCGGTGGGTGTCACTGGAAACTGATGAGCTTTTGCCTACACTGTCATAACTGTACTGAAACAGAACAAGAACAGATTGTATTTATGATGGAAACGGAAGTAACAGAAACTTCATATTTACATTTTCTAAAGAAAATTTGACTAGTGTTTGACCATGCAAAACGTACTTGTTTACAGACCTAAGTCAAGTCTCTTATGATATTCTGATCTCTAGATATGGCTCAGGTCCCTCTGTCAGTGTAAATCTATGTGAATTTTTTTTTTTTTTGCTAATTTTTTGGTCCCCAAAAATCACCCAAAAATCCATCCAACTGCTCCCACATGCATGTACACACATGCACCAACAGCTGAAATTCAAAACAACTCGCTTGCATGCAGCCCACAGAGCAATTCCTGCGAGTGTTTGCTCTCTGCTCCAGCTCTGCAAACACAAATGTCAAAGCCTATGCAAAAGAGAAGGCAAAATGGCACTGTCAGTTTACCCTCTGCTCATTGTTTTACATCATTGTACCGAAAGAACACAACTCAGCAAGTGACACTCATTATCAGATGTGTCGCAGCACGGCTGGTTACAGTACAGTCCTCAAACACTGAAGCAGTCTGAATGATAACCATCAACTCTGAAACATTTTCAGCCCAGTACACACACCTTTTCTCAATGCACTTGTTGGGGGACGGCTGCACTACATTCACTTGCAGATTGCAGCGAGGCAGCTGCAAGGTCTTTGTGTGAAAGAGAAGCATTTCAAATGCAAATCTACACAAGCATCAGGCACTCCATGAGGACGGGAGATAGAGAGCTGTCCGACTTAATAGGTACAGCCGGCCTGGCCAGAACGGTTTAGACAATAGTAGTAGAATGAGACGTAAAAATGTGAATCACAGTCAAAAAGTTGTTTTTGAGATTCTTTGCTGAACTTGCACAATGAAACACTTGTGAACAATCGGTAACACAATGAAACGAGTAGATAAGACAATGGCCATGTTCAGAATGGAATACTAGTTTACTAACTCTAAATAGTGTGCAGTATGTACTGTATAGTTCCTACTTAGTATGTACTGTAAAACACAATGCCATTATAAATGTCTCCAAAAGCAGTGTGCTACATTGTTGTCACATGATGTTGCTTGTTTAATTCAGCAAGAGGTGTGGAGTTATGGTGTGTCGGAAAGATCGTATTTATGAGATCAATGCACATAAATGACACCACATTATTTTTAATTATGAGAAAACTTTCTTTAAGCCCTGAGTTTCCAAGTTGGGGGCATGTCTGACATGTCAGACACAATGAATCCAGCTTCTGTATTGATGATAAATCTGAAGATTTTTTTTTTCATTTACAATAAAAATAGCAAAGCTGCATGTGCAAAATACGATAGTATGCAATAATGATAGAATACATAACCATTTAAAGGAACACTCCACTATTTTTGAAAATAGGCTCATTTTCCAACTCCCCTAGAGTTAAACAGTTGAGTTTTACCGTTTTCAAAATCCAGGAAACGAATCATTAGGTGCTGCGTAATATCATTGCGCTTGCTTCACCCATGGTACGGCAGCAAAGTCCCTTGATTATTACGCCGGAATGAGAGTATAGTTCCTAGCCATATCGGCCTAGAAAATTGCAACTTTTCATTTTCCTTCGGTCTTAGTACACGATATAACTACAGAAGTTTAAAGCAACTTGATAAATTGAATAAAAATGCACAAAAAAAAACACAGATGCCCATTCTTTATTCATCATTTTGTAGAAGTAGAGGTAAAAATATTGCTTATTTTTTTTTGTAGAAAAGGTGCATTACCATCTTACTCCGATCAAAGTGACTTGAACGCACATGACGCCATAATTAAGACTTTTCAACACATAAATATGAACTTCCCAAGAGGACTTGAAACAAAAAATATTCAATCTTGTAATAAAATAAAATGATAAAATATATGAAGATTTGTCAGACTAATCAAATAAGAAATCAACAAACAGATCAGCTGTAAAGGAAAATGAGCCTATTTTCAAAAATAGTGGAGTGTTCCTTTAAAGCAACTTGATAAATTGAATAAAAATGCACAAAAAGAAACACAGATGCCCATTCTTTATTCATCATTTTGTAGAAGTAGAGATAAAAATATTGCTTATTTTTTTTTGTAGAAAAGGTGCATTGCCATCTTACTCCGATCAAAGTGACTTGAACGCACATGACGCCATAATTAAGACTTTTCAACACATAAATATGAACTTCCCAAGAGGACTTGAAACAAAAAATATTCAATCTTGTAATAAAATAAAATGATAAAATATATGAAGATTTGTCAGACTAATCAAATAAGAAATCAACAAACAGATCAGCTGTAAAGGTCAAGACTGAAGTCACTTCCAGTTCATCTGTCACACTCGAAATGGAAGGTCAATTTGAGAGCATTGCATTGTGGGATACAGTATTCCTATTAGGTTCTTCTGAAATTCCATGCATACAGAAAATACTGTGCTGCATACTGCAGAAGAGTAGCATGCTAGTGTGTTATTCCAAACGTAGCAAGTGTGACTACAGCAAAGACGTGCATGTCATCTGAGAAAACGTTCAAAGGTGTGATACATAATGAATAATGTCGAGTGAGAGGTTTATTACTGAAAAATAAACCAGTTTTGCTAAATAAAATATAGATTTGTTTTGTGATAATGATCATCTGATTGTATAATATCTTACTTATTACACAACTTCCTGTCAAATTAACAAATAAATGAATATGGGATATTGATGATACAAATCAAAATTGCACAGCTGTGTAGAAAATTGATTGACCGGGACAAAGGTTGATCATGCAGCTTTATGTCAATATTATGAAATATAAATGCTGAATGCCACTATTGACATATCAGAATCAAGTCCAAGGAGCAGTGCAATAAAATGAAACTATATGATACTTCACAAAATAGTCCATGAAGTGGTCTGTGGTTCATATGCTATAAACATGTTGTATCTTTCTGAAAAACCCAGAATTTATGGCTGAATGATTTAAAATGTGAAAGAAAGAAAGAAAGAAAGAAAGTTACATGGCCCTAAAACGTAACAACTCAGAGAACTAATGCTATTTTTACAGAAACATAACACACACACACACACACACACACACACACAAAGTTACAGTCTTTATCTCAAGGTCTTGAGATATCTGATGGCCACAGAAATGTGGTGTTGGACTGGATCGGGGTCTCAAGGGTCTAATCTTGTTCTGGATCTGGGTCTTAGTGGGTCTAGGGTTGGGTTGGGTCCTAACTTTGATATAATATAAGGGCTTTCATTTATTACTATGTTTTTTCCTAATCATTTCTAATTGTCTTTGTACAGGATCTGACAATTCTGCCAAACTGTTCTTAAACAGTTGACTGCAAGTGAATCTGTATCAAATGATATTGCTCAACATTTTACTTACACAAAGACTATAATTAAACAACTTTGTCTTCTTCAGTGATTTAAACCTAACTGCACATATATAACAGATACTATTCAGATCATAAAATATCTATAAAACCTTAGGAAGGAAAGTGTAATCAATAAATATCCAATGTGGAAGATGCAGTCAAATCAAGCTCACATGATAAATACTAGTTATAGATCATATGTAAAGAGTTTAAGACCAAACAAACTCATTAACAGGAGTTTAAGCAGGTTCAATTTAAGCGTACCTCTCCCTGCTGTTATAAAGTGACTCTCTGGTGGGATCCTGGTGGGCTTAGTGATCTGCTTCATATTTGCAGCATGTGATGATGATGATGGTGGACTTCTGCTGTGTCTTGAAGAGGAGAATGAAGCTGATCTCGTCTGATCACTCCATCTCAGAGGGACACTGGCAGAAGTCTGGAGTTACTGTTGCACTTGATGCGTAAATGCGCACGGGACACAATAATAAACTCCAGAACGAGAACTGAAAACGTGTTCATGCGAAAAGCCGAGCTATTATTACATTTCGCTTCCTCTTAACCAATTGTGCGCGTACGAGTATGTCGTTCCCTGTAAAACTTTGAATCTAAGTGGACGCAAAGTTCAGACGCAGGTCCAAACTCTCCAGTGCTCCTGCGCTGACAGATGTGTTGCAGTAAAGGCAGTGGGCGGGCGGAAGGCACGGCACGCTGAATCTGATTGGAACGGAGACCAGCGCTGCTCGTTGCTTATTGGCTTATGCGTTCCTTCTTACAGCGAAGAGCCAATGAGATCACTGCATTATCAGCTGGGGAGGAGTTTAGTTTTGCGTGGAAAACAGACACCGCTTTGGAGCTGTGGAATGTTTTTATGTCGTCTCATATTCTGAACAGAGAAAGTGTAGGAGTTTTGTTTACATTCTGGGAATCATTACTTGAATTATCTTAAAGGAGTAGTTCAAGAAAAGTAATTCTTTACTCAGCCTCATGTCGTTCCAAACCCGTACAATGAACATAAAAGCTCATAGTGACTGTGTTGAGCTCTAAAAATGGCACACAAAAAAAAAAACATCATGAGAGTTGTCTATACAAGAAGGAAGTTGTTGTATGTATTTTTAAGTTGTGTGAGAAACAGGCCAACACTGAAGTCATTATTAACCGAATACCTTCCCCTCTTCCTCATTTGTGTTCTTGTTCAGACTCAAAATGGCATTGGGCCTGAAGCTCAGTTTGATGCCATTGATAGCAACATGCTATTAGTTCTCATGACAAAGCACAGTTTCCATCCAAATTCTCCAAGGAAAGACTGTTGTCATGGGGTTCCCTCAGGAATTTCTTTTTTTGTTCTACATTATAAATTACAGCCATAGCTCAAAAGTGAATTGGAGGTATGGCTGCAATTTATGTTGCGGAACAAAACGTGAAAGTCTCGACAAGTAACGATAACCACAGACCATATTTTACGATATATATTACTTGTGATGAATCCCAAAATAGCTATGCACAAAAACAACAGAAATGTCATGAGTCACATGTCTCGAAACGTGAATTGTATTTCTGATCTTAGCACTACAAACTCAATGGCTTTATTGTCATGAAAATGTCACAATACAAAAAAAAAACCTGGTATGGTCCTAAAATATAGTTCCAAAATAGGCTTTTCTGGGCGAACTATGACTCAGACATGTTCACACACCATTCTTTTTTCTTTTTTTTTTTGCAGTAAGTAAAGATTTTAAACTTGATCTAAACAGTTTATTTCTTCATTTCTGCTATTGCATATCTTCATCATGGTTCACTAAACTGAAAATCTGTATTAATCTCATTGAAGCAAACAAAATGTCTCATTATTTGGTTGCATAAAGGAAAAAAAATACTGCATTCAAAACTCCTTCAAAAAATGTTTTAACATTAGTCCTCAATGGAAGTTCGTTTTGCTTTTCAAAAAATACAGACACAATCATTTAAATAGTTAGGATGTTAAATTTGCATTGATTGTGCGATAAATTAAGGTAAGCACTACAAAACAGCATTACCTTTGGATCCAAAATTGCAACACTTTGCCAGAACTAACGTTAAACCTACATATTTTAAACAACAAAAATCTGCAAAAATCACTTTGTGTTATTTGTTAAAAGGAATTTTTAAAACAAACAATAGAAATTTTACCACTTTCCAGTGAAGATCATTTGACTGTATTGTAGATCTCTGAACAAATTAAATTTTCATCAGCTGACCGAGGTTCAGTGTGGTATGGAGTAATATGCAATAAATACATAACAATAAAACAATATGAATTGCTAAACTCAAAGGCAAATAGTATTTATGGACCGTGTGAAAGCACTTTCTAAGATATAAACAAAACATTCCTGACATGCATTCAAACTCCTCAGGTTGAAATTATTGTCCCTGTCTCTAAAGTTGATACTGAAATAGTTTTATTCATAGAATCTCCTGCTACTGGACCACAAATGCATAGGTCAGACATTCACATGGATTCTTTCTCGAGAAGGTCGGACGTCTCAGGACACACAACTGCCCGCGGGTGGGTGACTTAATTATGGGTAACTGCTTTAGTTCCTGTGACAATAGAGCACCTGTCGTCAACTTCAATACCAGTGAGGTGTGCAAATCACTTCAGAAAAGACACATATGCTCGTCATTAACTTCTGAAACTGTGAGAACTTTGCCATCATCACTTACAGAACTAATGTTGGTAGCTGGTTTCTAGTCATTTGGGAGATTTACGTTGGAAAACAAAGGCAGAAAGGCCTTTATACACTATCAGAAGGCACCAGGTTGCCTGTGGTGTCCAGCTGCATGCATTTACAGGTGCAGGCCGACACGGGACACTCACTGTGATCTCTGAAAGAAAAGACAATATAATGGCACAGAAAATGTTATACTTAATACTATAAACCACAGTTCAAATGTTTAATGTTTTTGAAAGATGTCTTTTAAGGCTGCATTTATTTGATTCAGTAAAAACAGCAATATTATGAAATATTAAACTGTGATGCATTTTTTCCATGATTCTCTGATGAATAGAAAGTTCAAAAGAACAGCATTTTTTTTAAATCGTAATCTTTTGTAACATTATAAATATCTTTTCATATCTTCACTTTTGATCAATTGAATGCATCCTTTTTGAATAAAAGTATTAATTTCTTTAAAAAAAAACAAACTTTTGAACAGTAGTGTATTTGTATTTATAAGGTCATCGAATAAATGGCACAATATGGGTGAATATGACTCTTACCTAAACCAGCTGAGCATGTGACCTGCGTGACCACCATGCCGGCAGTTGTGGCACCAGGTGAACCAGTTATTGAACTGTGCGAGTTTTTTGTCTCGTGTGAGATCGGCTTTCTCATTTGCTTTTCCTGTGCCTGATAAGACGGACGAGATGAGTGAACTGAACATGTTTACATTATGGTATCATAATTGAAGAACTTTAAATGATCCGTCTGTTACCTGGGCAGCTGGACACAGGAGTGCCCATGTTCATTAAGCAGAGGGCACAGCGTGGAAGTGGTTTACGACAGCCAGGGCAACTGGTGACCTTTGACTTGGTGGGTGAACCGCTGACCCCGTACTGACTGAATCCACGGCCCTGATGAGGCATCGCTGAGCAGCTGTATGATATAGACTTTCCACAGAAATTACAGCTCACAAACACCTGCACAGAACATATGTACAGGAATCAGGACAAATAAGAAAAAGAAAAAAAATATTATCAGAATTAGCCAACATAAAGACAAAATGCAAGATTAAGTATGCAACAAAAAATTATATTTAAATCATGATATACAGTGGGTACGGAAAGTATTCAGACCCCCTTAAATTTTTCACTCTTTGTTATATTGCAGCCATTTGCTAAGCTAGCTATACATGTCGGTCAGTATTAGTGATTTTTATAAAATTATCGATCAGATCGATTATTTTTTTTAAATCACTAATACTGACCGATATAAATTCATCAGTGATTATATCATGCATGCAAAGCTTAACAACTGGCAGAAAGAAACTTGATTCTAGCCTGTGGAAGTGGTTTTGAGCTGGGATCCAATTTGCTCCTATGAATGTCAAATTCAGCCCGTTTATGCCAAAACCTCCAGGCATCCAACAGGTTGCGATAGTTCTCGATCCAGCACTGCACCCGAGGGTCCTTCAGCACCTCTCCTGGGGAGCCCTGCCACAACAAACAGCACACAAATCAACATTTAACCAACTCATCTGGAAACTGTGAGGCAGACCTGAATCCACATCAGTTTTCCTGGTTTAACAACACACAGTGACAATTCTTTTTCTTCTCAACATTTCTCTTCTCTAGCTTGCTTTCTAATCTAGTTGTCTAATAAACCTGCCATTGTATATTACGTATATATGTTGGCTCTTTGACAAATTGCTTTTGCGCCTCTTTTGTCGCTTTGGATAAAAGCACCTGCTAAATACATAAATGTAAATGTACAAAAATTTGATTCATCCTATCTATCCATCTAATGAACATCTTAATTTGTTTGCATTTTCCTTTTTTTTCTTTCTGTAATATACACCACCGTTCACAAGTTTAGGGTAAGATTTCTCTGACAGACATTAATACTTTTATTCAGCAAGCATGCATTAAATTGATCAGGTGACAGTAAAGACATTTCTAATGACATTTTAAAAAATCTATTTCAAATAAATGTTCTTTTGAAATTTCTATTTATCAAAGAATCCTAAAAAAAAAAAAAAACAACTATCACAGTTTCCACAAAGATATTAAGCAGCACAACTGTTTTCATCACTGATAATAATAAGAAATGTATCTTGAGTAGAGAATCCTTAAATTAGAATGATTGCTGAAGGATCATGTGACACTAAAGACTGGAGTAATGATGCTGAAAATTCTACTTTGCATTACAGAAAAAAATTACATTTTAAAATACATTCAAATAGAAAAGTTATTTTAAACTGTAATAATATTTCACAATATTACTGTTTTTACTGTATTTTGTACTCCTTTCAACAACAAAAAAACTAAACCGACTCCAAACATCCATCCATCCACCCGAGAGCAGATTATTCTCTTATGTAGCTGTCTTTATCATGTATTGTTCAGTTTCTGGACATTCACTTACTTTGAGCATGCAGAAACTGGCCGTCTGCACGTCTCCGGTTCGGTCTACATAACTCTCCATAAGATCTACTCCATCTTTCGTCAGTCCTGTCAGCAGGATGCCCTCCAGATTACCAGCCTCCTTCATCTCATTGGTCAGCTTGTCTATGTAACGAGGCAACTTAAGGGAGAAAAAAATGACAGTATATTATTTAGTGCACATCAATGAGACCTGGATAAGCTCAGGGGTGAGCGGGTCTTACCTGAGCGTCATTTAGAAACATACATGCAAATGCCACCCGGTCCCTAACAGCCACACGACTCTCATACTAGAAAACAGAGAACACACTTTTTATTAAAGAACTGACCTGAATGTACAGTAATTACAATTGCATATTGTAAATTCATTGCAACACTGAATATTAATTTAAAGGGTTAGTTCACCCAAAAATGAAAATTCTGTCATTAATTACTCACCCTTGTGTTGTTCGAAACCCGTAAGACCTTCGTTCATCTTCAGAACACAATTTAAGATATTTTTGATGAAATCTGAGGGCTCTCTGACCCTCCTATAGACAGCAAGGTAACTACCACGTTAAAGGTCCAGAAACGTCCACACACGCTCGCGTCATGATACTTTCGTGAACGCTCGTCCACAAGTGACGCAGTAGAGAAGCAAATGTGGAATAAAGTCGTTATTTTTGTTTTCTTTGCGCAAAAAAGTATTCTCGTAGCTTCGTAACTTTACAGTTGAAGTTACACGGACTACTTTGTCGATCATCTTGGTACTTTTCTTGGTCCTTGAACGTGGTAGTTACCTTGCTGTCTATGGGAGGGTCAGAGAGCCCTCAGATTTCATCAAAAATATCTTAAATTGTGTTCCGAAGATGAAGGTAGTTACCTTGCTGTCTATGGGAGGGTCAGAGAGCCCTCAGATTTCATCAAAAATATCTTAAATTGTGTTCCGAAGGTGAATGAAGGTCTTACGGGTTTCGAACAACACGAGGGTGAGTAATTAATGACAGAATTTTCATTTTTGGGTGAACTAACCCTTTAAGCACAATACATTTTATAAACATACCAAGACCGCATCATAGGCGCCAGGTTCACTGGTGAGGAAGGCAAACATGATACACAGGTACGGCTTCTTCAGCTGGAGTCTGAGAGAGCTGCACATCTCTCTCCACAGGGAGTTTTTCTCATCAGTGTAGCCCGACAGAGCCATGGCCACCACGTTCAGGTTCAGATCACCTGAGCACAACATAAAGGAAACAGAAAACAAGATGCATTTGTATATGTCCAAGATCAAGGTTATTATAATTAACTAAAACTAAAACCAAGAAAAAACATTTTTGTTACTTAAAATAAATTTTAACTGAAATAAAATTAAATATATATTAAAAACATTTTTAATAAGTTTAACTTGAAGTACTAAAACAATAAATAAACTAAAACCAAAAAAAATTTATTAATAAATATTTTTACAGTATATATATATATATATATATATATATAAACATATATTTAAAAATACTCACCCAACCCAACAAAATGACAAAAATTTTAATATGTTAAATGTATATGTGTGTGTGTGTGTAAAAGAACTGTGTGGAACTTTTGTGTTCTAAGGAAGAAAGAACAATATATGACATTTGGATAAGTGCAAACAAAACACAATGCAAAGACAAAAGCCTTATGGCAGTAGGTGTAGAAAAAACCCACACCCTTTGTAAAGATTATAAAAGATTAGATCTTTTTCCCAAAGCCAAAACAAATTATGCTTTAAGCCCAAACAACGGGCAATTATGAATAATAAACATACAGCCCCATATGCTGTATGCATCTGCGGCTTTAGGGCTTTTAATATTAAACGGCTATCATTGTGTAACGTAAGCCATGCTTTTGTCATTTTGTCAGTATATAAAGGACAATTTTGATTGCAAACAGGCAGCAGATGGCGTGTTTCTGTCTTGCCTGGATTTCACACAGTCCTTCTAACATTCATCCAAATGTACAGAGAGGACAGGACTTCCTGTAAATCCTTAGGGGAACATGAACATCTATCTCTCTATATAAACAAGTTATTCAGAATTGTTCAGCTGTCATCTCCAATTTAAATGACTCCCTAATAGAGATCAATTATATATCATTATCAGCCAATAGAGGCATTTTTATACAGATATCAGGGCTTCTTTTCTCCAATTCACACCTTGTACACTCATTATGTATCTAGTTATGCATCTTTTACTGTGCATTATATTTTGATGTCAAATTACAGACTGGAGTTTTAGTGTGAACACTAGTAAAAACAGTAGAAAAATAGCACATTTATAAAATTGGTCATCACATTATAAAAAGAAAGTATGGCATCTGTTAAAAAAATAAATACATTTTGAAGTGGCACTAACGTGTCCAGGTAAGATTTCTACCCAAATTAAGAAAAGAAAAAGGGAAATTTACATTTAAAAAAACAACAACCTCATGTCATTTTCATTTAAAGTTGAATTACAAAAAAAAACTAATAAATAAAAATTAATAAACACTATATGGATGTTTAAAAAAAAATTAATAATTAAAACTTTTACTAAAATTAAAGTGAAAAACAAAATATAAAAATAAACGCAAAATATTAACAAAAACTAGAATAGTATATTTATGATATTTAAGTAACACTGAGATGTTCTCTCTCTCTCTCTCTCTAATATATATATACTGTATATACAGTACAGTACAATAATAAGAACTATGGAGGAAAATGCTTACTTGATATGAAAATAACATCACTGTGCAAAAAAATCTTTAAAATATGCTTAATTTTTGCTGCAAAATATAATTCCTTTTTTTCCCTTTAGATTTTGGGGTAAGAAAAGACAAGGGCAGGTTCTTGGCACATTTTGTGAGATTGTGAGATTTATAGTCACTGTCACTGGCAGCACAATGTTCCTCCAGTCCAGTCACGTACCTTTCTCTGCTGAAGCTCCTTTGTTAAGAATCTGAATGGCTCGACGGATGTCCAGGTTAAAGAGGGCGACAGCAGCGGCTCTCTCCCACTCGCCCTCCTGCTCCAGAGACTTCAGGAAGGGCTCCACATCGATGTCGGGCCCTCGACCAATCCAGCCACATAGCTGCAGGGCCAGACTGCGCTCCTCGCTGTGGTACCGCGGTACATCGGTCTGCCTGTCTGAACCCGACCAGCAGCGCCGTGTCTCTGTAGTGCCTGAGAGAATGAGATTTCTTTAGAGGGCCTCCAGTGTCAGATACCATGAGGCTGACTGAGGCTTTTAGCAGATGTCTATGAGAAATACTTCTACTGTACAGAGCAATAATACACAATAATGTTCACAGAAAATGTGATCGGATATTGTGCCGTTCGCACTTACCAGAGCTGGACTTGACGATGTTTTTGATGCCTGAGTAGATGAGCGACTGTTTATTGCTCTGTTGTTTCTGCTCCACATTTTCAGTGTACTGCTTCATAAGTAAAACTTACATAGGAAATATAGAGATATCAAATAGAACAACACCATATAGACAAGAATATGACAACAACAACAAAAAAAAACAATCGATCCATGGATTTACAAATAATACATACATAAGAATCATGAACATTTCTCAAAATAATTTAATGTTAATTCAGTTGTTAAAATTGATTTCTTGATGTTTAACAATGTCCAGTTTCAAGTGAAATTACAGTATATATATATAATGCTGTTCTTTTTAACTTTTTATTCATCAAAGAATCCTGAAAAAAGTATCGCAGTTTCCCAAAAACTATTTGGCAACACAACTGTTGCCAACATTGATAATTCTAATAATAAATCAGCATATTAGAATGATTTCTTAAGGATCATGTGACACTTTATACTGGAGTAATGGCTGATAGAAATTCAGCTTTGCATCACAGAAATAAATTATATTTTAAAGGATATTAAAATATAAACCATTATTTTATATTGTAATAACATTTTGCAAGATTACTGTTTTTTTCTGTATTTTTGATCAAATAAATGCAGCCTTGATGAGCATAAGAGACTTCTTTAAAAAACATTACCAGTCTTACTGATCCCAAACTTTTGACCAGTAGTCTATTATTACTACTATAATTATTATTGTCTATTCAAAAGTTTATATATATATATAGTCATATAAATAATAAAATAAACCATATATTACTACTACTACTACTACTACTAATAATAATACAATTATTATTATATGTAAATAATAATTCGATATAATACATATTGTAACTTATAATAATGATTATATATATATAATAGTAATAATAAAATTATATATATAATTAATAATGTAATATATTTTATTTATGTGTTATATTATTATATGAGTCAAGTAAATAGCAAAACATCCTGAAACAATGAGAAATAGTTAGTTTTTTAGGTAAACATTCAACAATAACTTTGACATATGCTTTGAAAGGTTCAATCGTCTCCTGTAATGCTGCAGCGCTGCAGTGAAGGATATAATGGAGCGTGTACCAGAGCGACCTCAGCTGCGGGTCGTCTCCTCCGGCCAGCACGTGGTTCCTCCACACCTGGACGGTGTCGTGGCCGTAATGCGACTGCGCTCGCTCCCTCATCTTAGTGGCGATGTCCTTCTCAGTAGCGGCCACCCCCTGACCGGCGTCCTCCGCGCACTCGTACAGGTGCCGCCCGCACGCCCACATCAGCGCCGTGGTGGAGCTCCAGGCCAGCGATATGCGCTCGAAGACCGTGAAGTCGTTCATGACCCGGTTGGGCGACACCACCACCATGCGGTTCTGGGCGGACGGATGCCAGGCAAAGCTGCTGATGATGCTCTCGCTGCAGGGCTGGACGCTGCGCTCGATGATGGTGGGCTCAACCTCGTCGCCGAACGGCATGGGCGTGTGCTGCATGTCGTACAGCCGGATGATGTTGCTGTCCCGCGTGAGCGTGGCCAGCAGGCCCATGCGTGTGGGACACCATGCCACTTTAGTCAAAGGCTTGGGCTGCTCGGTCAAAGTAAAGACCGGCTTTTCGAATTTCCGCAAATCCCAGATGGCCACCTGGCCTTCGAAGAAGGACGCAACGCGATCCTGAAAGTGAGGATCCACCGTTACACCCTGGATGGCTTTGGTGTTCACAAACGTCTTCTGGCTGGTGTTGCGGAGGTCAAAGATGGCCAGATTTCGATGCATCCCAGCCAGGAGTAACTTTTGATGGTCACGAGGGAGCCAACAAAGAGAAAGACATGCATCGTTCTGACCGAGCTCGTACAGCGGTTTGGTCACCACCAACCCAGAGTCCACGTCTCCAGACAGACGAACCTTCTCAGCTGGAACCGCTTCAGGAGAAAATTTACTACTTATGTCCCATATGAGAACGGAAAAATCAGCCCGATGTTTGTCCAAACCAGCCGCCAGCCAGTTACTGTCCACCGGGTTCCACGCGAGTGTATTGCATTGTCGGGCGTGCTTGGGTACAAACTCTTTACCCACCAGCTCCTTACATTTGGAGTTATGGCTCTGTCCCAGACTGGTCAGGACGACTCGGCCGTTGGCCTGTCCCACAGCCAGCAAACACTCCGGCTCATGTTTGGGATACCAGGCCACGCATTTCATATACGGGGTGTCAGAGTTGATGGCCAGCAGCGTAGCCGCGGTCTCCTCTGATAGCGGAAGGGCACCGGCTTTGGTCTCCGAGCTTCCTGCAGGTCCGATCCGATACAGACTGAGTTCAGTGTCGCAGATCACATAGCGGTCTGCGTGATGGGGAGACCACAGGATATCTGGCTTATAGCCGCTCGACATGGCAGGACAGTGGTTTCTTCAGTGCAGATACCTGTGAATGATAAAGAATCTTATTTATAAAGCACTTATACATCACACCTATCAGCAATACTTGGATTAATTCATATATTTATAGACATATTGCATATTATATGTGACCCTGGACCACAAAAGCAGTCTTAAGTCGCTGGGGTATATTTGTAGCAATAGCCAAAAAACATT
>NW_015554362.1:741438-743447 GCF_001515605.1 Sinocyclocheilus anshuiensis
TCAGATTCCAGATTTTCAAATAGTTGTATCTCAGCCAAATATTGTCCTGTCCTAACAAACCATACATCAATGGAAATGTATTCAGCTTTCAGAAGATGTATAAATCTCAATTTCAAAAAGTTGACCCTTATGATTGGTTTTGTGGTCCAGGGTCACATATATAGGTGTGTATATTCTATATCATAATATAATAATATAATCTACATAATATAATGATATCATTAATACAAAATGTCATTGTTATAAAAAGTAATAGAATAAAATAAAGCATATATTATTATTAATAATAATAAAGAATTATTCTTTTTATTTTCATTTATTATATGACTTTTGATAATAAATAAGATTTAATTAAATAATACTATAATAATAATGTTGTACATTTAATTTGGTTAAATATTTTTTTCCTTTTATGATTTCATAACTCATACATCAAAGGGTTAAAACAAACAACATTAAAGTTGCACACGAAATTAAAGGTAATTAAGACATTAGCAA
This sequence comes from Sinocyclocheilus anshuiensis, assembly GCF_001515605.1. Classification (NCBI taxonomy): domain Eukaryota; kingdom Metazoa; phylum Chordata; class Actinopteri; order Cypriniformes; family Cyprinidae; genus Sinocyclocheilus; species Sinocyclocheilus anshuiensis. Next base: position 741,937 of record NW_015554362.1, read on the forward strand.
AGTTAAACCAAAGCTAAGAGAAAATCCAGGTTGATTGTTAAAGCCATAATGTGTTTAATGTGTTGAAATAAACAGTAAATAAATACATAAGTAATAAAATCATTAATAAGATCCATTCTACGCTTCATGATTCTATCACCCCGTGTTAAGATGTAAATATTAAATAACTGAAGAGAAAAATAAAACTGTCTTTTTGCTAAAGAAGTAAAGAGTGCAAATGCGATTTAATGTTCTTATGACTTGATTTTAATAAGTGAGTTAACTTAGCCGGTCAGCTATAGCTAAACTAACCTTAACTAAACTTAACCTTTTCTAAACCGGAAACAGGTAACTTAATAACAGACGCCAATCACTATATGAAGACACAGAATAAACCATGCTTTAAAATATAAATAGATGGCAGCTGTGCTCATGAGCGTTTGATAAATATAAACTCACATTTGACGTGCAAACATGCTGAAGTTTGTTTGGGTAGCGTGAAGTCGGAAGCAGTGCAGATTGTAAACACAACGTGACAGAAACACAAAATAAAAGTCCCACTTCGTCTAATGAATATAACAGACATCGACGAGCAGAGAGGAACGAGGATTATATTCATACAGTAGGAGAACTAAACCTAATAACCTCTGTCTCAACAGTCAAGTCTTCCGGGTAAAAGCATAAGATAAACAAATTAATCTATAAAAATCAAACGCGTGAAATACAGATATGGAAGCCCATTTGCGCCACACACACACAAAATAATCATCTGGTAAATCTTAATTATGGCATAAAAATACAAATTTTATGAGATTACAAAGTCAAAAATATGACAGAATAAGTCATAATTATGAGAAACGTCTAAATTATGAGATAAAAAGCCATTATGACATGAAAAGTAGAATTATGTCGTAACTTACGTATGTTCTAATCATAATTTTGATTTTCATGTCAATTTCGACTTTATCTCATGATTACGACTTAATTCCATATAGTTTCACATTTTTATATCAAAATTATATATTTTTGTCATAATTTTGACTTTTTATGTCACAGTTCTGACTTTCTATTTATGAATTAGTCTCATAATTTCAACTTTTTTTATCTGTTCTTATGTGGTGGAAACTCAAAATTTTAATTTGAAAACTTCACTGCCCTCTACAGCTGAAAAAAAAAAAGGTTTATTCATGCAAAGTTTAAAGGGGCCATATGATGCGATTTCAAGTTTTCCTTTCTCTTTGGAGTGTTACAAGCTGTTCGTGAATAGATAAGATCCCTGAAGTTGCAAAGACTAAAGTCTCAAAACCAAAGAGATATTCTTTATAAAAGTTAAGACTCTGCCACGCCCCCCTAAAATGTCTCGTTCTAACACGCCCCCACATATCTACCTCACTATGTGGAAATATTAGCATAATGCCGCCCAAATGTGCAGGCAAAGAAAGAAGGCGTGGTTTCAATGCATGCATTTTATGGATGACCGTTTCGTGAACCTAGGAGAGGAGGTAATTCTGACTTTGCTATGACAATCTGGC
>NW_015554362.1:749576-754745 GCF_001515605.1 Sinocyclocheilus anshuiensis
ATGCGCCCTGACACAGCGACCCGGGCAAGTTCAGATGGATGAGGAGAGACAATGAACAGGCAATAATTAAAAGATCAGTCACTTGCCTCTCTAAAGAGCAATGCAGATATAGGCTCACAGATCCTTCTGCTCCACTCTAATTAAATGGACAATCTTATGTAGGTCTGCTCTAATGAGTCTTTACATATTTCATATCAACTTCTTTCTCATCTCTCATTTGTTAATATTTAAGCAATGGTGTGATTGATATATGTGCTGAAAATAGAATCTAGGCTTAGGAGCTTTTTCTAATGTGTGTGCGAGAGAGAGAGAGTGAGAGAGCGAGAGAGAGAGAGAGAGCGTGCGAGAGAGAGAGAGAGCGCGAGAGAGAGAGAGAGAGAGCGAGAGAGAGGGTCACATCACAGTGGAGTCAGCTTTCTCGTCCCAACAAGTCTCCTTGTTCTCTCATCTTTTATATACGACAAGTCTTTCCATGCACATCACAAGAGAAGAGGTCCTGCAACACATGATTGTTTAAAATAATAATAATAATAACTGTTTCTCAAAAAATAAATGCTAAAAGTTTGGAACAACATGAGGATGAGTAATTAATGAAATATTTTGGGTGAACTATCCCTTTAAAAGTCTTGGAACACTTCTGATGAGTCACATCTCAGGAGGTTTCTACATGTTTTCCAGATTTCACAGGGGTGCCGTTTATATGAATTGTTTAAGGAACAGAAGCTTTTGTGGAAGATTTTATTGTCCTCCAAATAATCTCTCAGCATTCATCTCCAAAAGACATAAACATGAGAAAAGAGTAGATTTTACATTGCTTACATTGCTTAACTCCTGTTTAACACCACACTGAATTACCAAAATATCTAATAAAGCTTATGTATTATATTTTATACTATAATACAACAGGTATACTATAAATGTATTTCATTATATTAGTGTGAGCCTAATTATATAAATAAACTTTTTCCCCCCACAGTTATGGCTGTCTATAGAGTGTGTGTGTGTGTGTGTGTGTGTGTGTGTGTGTGTGTGTGTGTGTGTGTGTGTGTGTGTGTTTTGTGTGTTTAAACATGAGAAAAGAGTAGATTTTACATTGCTTACATTGCTTAACTCCTGTTTAACACCACACTGAATTACCAAAATATCTAATAAAGCTTATGTATTATATTTTATACTATAATACAACAGGTATACTATAAATGTATTTCATTATATTAGTGTGAGCCTAATTATATAAATAAACTTTTTCCCCCCACAGTTATGGCTGTCTATAGAGTGTGTGTGTGTGTGTGTGTGTGTGTGTGTGTGTGTGTGTTCAGTCAGGCATCAGATTGTTGGGTCTGTGATGTTGGGCTGATGTTCAGCGCAGGACTGAAGTCAGTCAGAACAGAACGTGCTCAATACAGGAGACATGAGCATGTGGATGCTCCCTAGATTTGCATAACAGGCAAGGTAAGTGCTTTATCTTTTCTGCATATTATTGTTCTGATATTAGTTTCACTCATTTTGATGACTAAATAACCTGCATAAAATAACATTTCAGAATTATATGACAAAACTAAACATAGAACTGAACATTGCATCTGACCTTATTGCATGATGTATTTGTGGATTTTTGATCTGTAAATAACATGTTTTGATGCACAAGTTCGGATTCATCACCTGATTTATTCAACTTTATTGCATTTGTTTAAAAATATCCAAGCGCCAGTTTGTGGAACTTCTAGCACTAAAAAGTGTGTATTCAAACAACAAGAAAATCAGCCACTTGTGTTGGTCTTTATAATGCAGAATGTGCACCATGGACAGTTTTAAGATGCACAGAAGGTCTGAAAGTGTTTCTTTGATTGTCTTTAAGGTTAGACATGAATGAAAGCACGGCCAAAGGGTTTTCTCTGTGCCCGTTGCTTTGGCTGCTTGCACCTGAGACCAGATGCCAGAAGAGAAGACAGTCTGGAGAAAGACTGAACAACCTCACCACAAAACAGGACAATGGTAAACACATCAGTGTTTCATTTGGTGTCAGAGTATCTTTATTGTGTTGGCTTAGTATTGCATGTACAAAAATTAAAGTTAGATATCTTTAATACCTCAATAGTTTCTCCTAGACAGCAATGAGATTAAATAAAATACTTTTCTCATGAAAAGTCCAAAAGTCAAACCAGATAAGCCACTAAACGTTTCACTCAAATTGTTATGCTGATAATATATTTTTTGATAAGCATTTTTTAGACTCAATTAGAAAAAAGGCTAAATAAAATAATTAACTTACTGGTCACAGACATTTGTACCCCATCACTCTTAACGCTATAAAGCCTACTGTATCATATTTGATAAACACATTTTTAAGGCCTCTACATTATGAACATGATTAAAACTTTATTGAAAAACCTGTTGTACACAATCTACTACATGCCTCTGTTGTTTGATTGATAGATTATACTTCTTTTAGCAAGTAAAAGACATTTTAGAATCATGTGAAAGCTTTACTGATTTTTATAAAATAAAAGTAAAAATAACTTTTATATTGTAATATTTCAAGATGAACACTTACTGGACTGAAGAAACTTTACTTGATTATCCATCCATATATATATATATATATATATATATATACAGTATTTTTTTTTATTTATTTTTTTTTACTTGTGTTAAAATATATCAAATATGATCCATGAGGCTTTTGAGGAACATTTTTGTACACCCTTACAAAAAGTAAGTATACTTCAAATTAATTTAATTAAATATACTTCCAGTAAAGTTCCAGTGTATTTTTAAGCAGACTTGTAGTAAATATATTAATATCAATGTACTGGACCTATATTTAAGTGTACTATATCAATACTACTTGGGACTAAATTGTCCCACTTTTTAGTTTAAAAAAGTATACATTTACTTTAAGTATCCTTTTTTTTCTTTAAGTGTAACAGCAGTAAACTTTACACAACTAGTTTACAACTACAAAGTACATCAAGTATATTTCTGAGAAGTTCATAAAAAGTAGACTAAAAGTTTCCTTTCTTATTTTTAGTTTAAAAGACGTATAGCACACTTGAATACACTTCTTTTGTGTAAGGACGTCTCAATCATTATTGTATTGCATTGCATTATATGTTTTTTCCCCCACAAATAAAAACTTCTGAGTTTTGATTATAAAACTAAGCATTTAAATAAGCATCCTACATGACATATTATTGGGAGATATGGACTGACAACTAATATTTATCTGCATTTTATGTAAGTAGCCTTTTCTCCTTTTATAAATATCTCATTGATCAGAATTTCATCTTACTTTTTGTCCACATAAATATCAACATCTGCACCAAATTGCATACTTTTGCACATTTTGAAATAAAAAAAAAATGTTTTTCCTCCTTTTGAGAATATCTTGTTATACACATAGATACACTTTCATATGGACTCCAGCTGAAATGCTACTCATTCCTTTTTGCTTTGATTCATAGCTCTTGTTTTCTTTTTCACAGCCTACAGAAAATGCTGCTGTTATTTTGGGTCAGACAATAAATGGGCGTCTAGATTTGATTTGTGAGGGTTTGAGATCCAGTGTTCAGTCTGCTGTCCTGAGGCGTGCCTCACACATCAGTGGGTTTGGGGGATTTTCCATAGAAACACAGAAGGGGCTGCCGCTTGCAAAATGTCAAGCACTGTCTGTGATCGCACAATGCAAGTCTCTTAGAAATGCATCATAAAGTTTCCCGGCAATAAATTTAATTTGTTTTGGTGATGTCACAGATTTGTGTTCTAATTCTTATTTCTCTTTTCATTTTTCTCAAGAAATAATTGCAAAGAATGAAGTAAGTACTGAACTATCAAGCATATTACACCAAAAAAGGTTAACTCTTAAACAATACTGATTGCAAACTACCTGTTTTTTTTTTATATTTCTCCTGCTAGTGTCCACGGCCACCGGTGTGTTTGTGTGCGAGAGGTGAACGCGGTCCTCCAGGAGCTCCTGCGAGTATCGTTGAGATGAAATTGAAGCCATTTTTGTTCATTAGTGTCATTGAGAAAAACTCTACTTTGTTTAGGGTAAAAAAGGAGAGCAAGGTTATGAAGGGGCACCTGGTCAAAAAGGCTCAAGGGTGAGAGTGAAAATAATTGCCAATAATTACGATGATTAGATCTGTAGTTTATGGTTGTTGACTTGTTGGTCTGACTTATTTTACAGGGGGAAACAGGAGCACCTGGTCTTCCAGGAATCAACGGTCCAGAGGTACATCACATCTTCATATGATCACTTTATACAGTCTGTGTTATCAATGACTCTCTGACCAACACTGTTCTTGTTCCTGGTTCCTCATCCACAGGGAAGACCTGGGTTCAAAGGTGATGAGGTGAAACCTCAGAGGTTTATATTTCACAAATACATATGTTATTGCAATCAATTCATTAACAGCCACATCCAGAATGATCTTCTTGACTCATGGTGTCAGATCAGCTAGAGAAACTATTCGACATAAGATAGAATAATGTACAGTATATACTACCGGTCAAAAGTTTGGAATATATATATACAGTGGTGTGAAAAAGTGTTGGCCCCCTTCCTGATTTCTTATTTTTTTGCATGTTTGTCACACTTTAATGTTTCAGATCATCAAACAAATTTAAATATTAGTAAAAGATAACACAAGTGAACACAACATGCCATTTTTAAATGAAGGGTTTTATTATTAAGGGAAAACAAAATCCAAGTTAGATAAAGTTGACCTGTAAACAAAAACAATTTAACTTTTCATTTAAGACATACCAAATATGCAGAAAAAAATCCAAATGTAGAAATGCACAGCATACTATAATTTATTTAGTTCTGACAATGCATTTTATTAGATATTCTGAAAAGTGAGAAAGTAAAGCAAAATGATGGCAACTCTGTACCATACTGGCATCATATACACTCTAAAAAATGCTGGGTTAAATATAACCCAGTGCTGGGTTAAAACAACCCAATAGCTGGGTTTGTCCCTATTTAACCCAGCATTTTTTAGAGTGTACCAGCAGGGTTGAGTAAGTCAGATGCTGATAATCAGAAGGTTTAAAGCTCAAAACAGCCAACACATGTCATAATTAATCTCGAAAATGTCTTTATACAGTATATATATATATATATATATATATATATATATATATATATATACAGTGGGTACGGAA
>NW_015554362.1:754904-774687 GCF_001515605.1 Sinocyclocheilus anshuiensis
TTTTAGCAAATGGCTGCAATATAACAAAGAGTGAAAAATTTAAGGGGGTCTGAATACTTTCCGTACCCACTGTATATATATAAATCTAAAATTAAATGCATTAGTCTTATCCCAAGTTGTCTCATCACATCATGATCACTGCGGTCCGTGGCTGTTTCCCCACCCTGCACTTATGGAATGTGATCTGCAGATCGCTCATAATCCTATGCTAATGTACACATCTAAAGCAGTGAATCCAGGCTTGCAGGATATTATTCTTTTTCTGAGGACGACTTTGTACAGTGGGATTAGTGAAGAGACAGAATAGCTCAGATTGACTGGGTCAAGTCTTTCAGAACCCACATTTTAACAGGCATCTAGCAGCCTAAAAATGTGATATCCTATATTTTATTATTAGTGCTTATTGCATACAGGCATTTAGTTGAAGAATTGTTAAAGGAATAGTTCATCCAAAAATTGCTGAAAATGTACTCATCCTACTCATCCAAATTTAGCATTACATCACTTGCTCGCCAATGGATGCTCTGCAGTGAATGGGTGCCGTCAGAATGAGAGTCCAAACAGCTGATAAAAACATCACAATAATCCACAAGTAATCCACACCACTCCAGTCCATCAGTTAACATCATGTGAAGTGAAAAGCTGCATGTTTCTATGAAACAAATCCATCGATGAAGAAACAAACTCATTTTTGGGTGAACTATTCCTTTAGTAAAATGATTGCATGAGAGTGCAAGACCAATTTCAACATATTTCTTCATTATTTCACCAGGGTCTGAAAGGGCCTCCAGGAGACCAGGGACATGAGGGTCCAGCAGGAACTAAAGTAGGATCATATCTTCAGTGAGACGTCTGTGACTGATATTTGTGTCTTAAATAGAGACGGAGATCTGGTGGTAAAGAATGACATTTTAGAGATGTTTCCATTTCGGTTTAAATGCAGATCTTTTGCCTTTCGTGTTTAACAAAGAGTGCCTTGAAAATCTGACAAATATATAATAACACTTAACACATACACATAATGCAAAAACACTTTCACTGTTAGACACAAGGGGTGCCTTTATGCTCTGTAAATGTCAATTGGAATAAACATGAGAGAAGACATGTACTGAACCCTTTCACCATATCTCACGCTAATAGTAGCCTGTTGTCATGGATATTACGACTTAAAGAAAAAGTAGCAATGTTACATGTACTCAAGATGACTGAGATTTGGCAGCAAATATATCAGCATTAAATTAACATGAACTTTAAATTTATATGAAGATCCAAATGAATCACTGACCTTCGGGTTGTTCCTAGGGTGATCGAGGGCTGGTTGGTGCATCTGGTCCACCGGGAGATACTGGAGTCGGATTCCCTGGTCCAAAGGTAAACTTCTCAGGACTTTTGAAAGAAATTAATACTTTTAATCAGAAAGGATGCATTGAATTGATCATAAGTGACAGTAAAGACATGTATAATGTTACAAAAGATTTCTATTTCAAATAAATGCTGTTCTGTTGAACTTTATATTCATCAAAGAATCCTGAAAAAAAAAACGTATAAAAAAAAAAATATATATATATTCTAATATATATACATATACATACATATATATATATATATATGGTTACACTTTATTTCGATAGTCCACATTAGACATTCTATTAACTATAAGTAACTTTGTAACTACATGTCAACTAATTCTCATTAATTTGCAACTACATGTCTACTAACTCTCAGAGTAGACTGTTAGGGTAGGTTTAGGGTTAGTAGAATAAGTTGACAAAGAAAGTGTTAGTGTGTGTTCACTGCTGTGTGTGTGCACTTTGGATGGGTAAATGCAGAGCACTAATTCCGAGTATGGGTCACCATACTTGGCCACATGTCACGTCATACATACATGACAAGTCCTCACATCATTACAGTAATGGAAACTGGGGGAAATTGTCCTTAAATGTCATAGTAATGTCACAATGCAAAAAATCAATCAAATCAATCAGTCTTAATGATCCTAAGATAGCCTTCATTTTTGGGGTGCACATTGTGGTGTGAGATTCTGTTCAGGTGTGCTCAGAAGTGTTTTTGTGGTCTGCAGGGCTCCACTGGTCAGACTGGTCCAGCTGGTCCTCCAGGATTACCAGGAGAGGGCATACAAGGACCAAAGGTAACAGGAATCTGAGGCTTATCAACAAGATACAATATTCTCAGAAACACATTATAGTGTGATGTACAACAGTGAAATACTGAAACTCATTAATTGACATGCATTTTATGCTTTATTCTGTTTTGTACAGGGTGATCCTGGATATCAGGGAATACAGGGGCCAAGAGGGTTTCCTGGGGAGGGTCTGCCGGGGCAGAAGGTGAGGAGAGTCATATACCCACTACTAGCATGCATTTATATTTTGTACAGCAAGCATTAAATGAATCCTTCACATAATTACATTTACTCACCCTCATGTCATGCCATACCTGTAGGACTTTTCTTCCATCAAACACAAAATGAGATGTTAGCCGCTCTTTTCCACCAAACTGGTGATTTATACTGCCAAACATATATGCAATCAAAAAAATGTTGCATCACGTCAGGCTTGAAAACATGACCACGATTGTGAGTTTTAGCTCTGTAATGTAACTACTTTATACTAGGGCAATCGTGGGTTACCAGGAACACAAGGACGTAAAGGAGACAGAGGCAGCCATGGAGAACCAGGACCTACAGGACCACCGGTGAGAAGAACCGAGAAGGAAAATTTGATCAACTGTCAACCCTTCACGCGAGACTTGCTTTTTAATCATTAAGCATTATGATAGCTGACAACGCCAATATCATTCCAAGCACTGAACATTGTGTTTTATAATCGCAGGGTAATACAGGAACAAAAGGAGAACCTGGTCTCACGGTACGTACACAGATGTCAATAAAGAATTCATTTTGGAACTTTTTAAGTAATTTGTTCCAGTGTAAAACAAGTATTGTATTATGCTGTTGTTGCATGACCTCATGCCAGCTGTAAATAGAAAACTATTTAGCATTTTTATCCCATTTTTGGGTAAAAATAATTTGATTTTTTTGGTCAAATAATGTAAAGGTAAGGTAAAGTCCAGTGCATTGCATTATGGGATATAGTATTCCACACAGGGCTTACTGCTCATGTTGGTCATGATTTGTGGTAAGTATTCAAATTGCAGATGTTTTCACTAAATTTGATTGCTTAGTGATGAACTGATTTGGTCTAAATGATTTATTCTGGTTTGTCCGGTTGTGGTCGGATATGCAGAGTACGGCCTCTGGAGCTGGTGTTTGTGATTGACAGCTCTGAGAGCGTCGGCCCGGAAAACTTTGAGGTCATTAAAAACTTTGTGAATACCTTGATCGACCGCGCGTCAGTCAGTCTGGAGGTCACGCGTGTCGGCGTGGTTCTCTACAGCCACATTAACCTGGTGATCACAAGCATACAAGAGAGGTTAAGTCGTGATATATATATATATATAATTATTATTATATAAATATAATACTTTTTCTAATTATTATTACACATGCAGTTTTTATGATTTTATATTAATTGAGAGACTGACACTTGCATCAGTTTTAAAAACATGATGTATCTAAAAGCCATATTTGATCTGAAAGCTACATCATGTTTGCTGAGAAAAGTAATTATTTAATTGAATTACATAATAAATGCTCTGCAGTGTGGCATTTTTATTGTACATTTATTTTTTTATTATTATTATTATAAAGTTAGGCACCATTTTTCTAATTATTATGCATGCTGCTTTTATGACGTAATATTAATAGAGACGACAATATTTGGAGTATTTTGTATGTTTTAAAAATGCAGGACTGTTTTGGTGAACAAAAAAAAAATCTAAAAACAAAACAGTCAATGTTAATGGTCAACTTTCCATCTGTTATTATCAATGTACTCTAGTTCTGAACATATACATATTTAAACATATGAACATATGTGACCCTGGACCGGTCCGTGTACGTTTTGATCATTTCATCTCCTATTTGGAATGCAACAACGAGAAATGGAAAAACGGCGTCTGTATTGACCAATGGATGGAGACCTCAAGTCAGTGCCCTAAATGCAGATCTGAAGATTTTGTCATCACAGAAGTTGCAGGCCTATCCAATGTTCTTGAAGCCACTAAGAGTTTTGTGTAATAGTATGCATTTTCCCACTTCCTGCAGTAACATCTAATGTTCTAATGTTCTTAATAGGAGATGAAATGATCAAAACGTACACGGACCTGGACCACAAAACCAGTCATAAGGGTCCATTTTTTGAAAAAACGGAATAAATTAGATTTCCATTGATGTATGGTTTGTTTGTTAGGATCGGACAATATTTGGCTGAGATACAACTATTTGAAAATCTGGAATCTGAGGGTGCAAAAAAAATCAAAATATTGAGAAAATCGCCTTTAAAGTTGTCCAAATGAAGTTCTTAGCAATGCATATTACTAATAAAAAAATAAGTTTTGATATATTTACCGTAAGAAATGTACAAAATATCTTCATGGAACATGATCTTTACTTAATATCCTAATGATTTTTGGCATAAAAGAAAAATCGATAATTTTGACCCATACAATGTATTTTTGGCTATTGCTACAAATATACCCCAGCGACTTAAGACTGGTTTTGTGCTCCAGGGTTACATATACTAATGTTATTAAATTAAATCAATCAGCCAGGTGCAGTAGGAGAGTTGTTCCCCTGCTATGATCCCAAATCAGACGGCACAGACATTATCGGCACCATAGCACCATATTTGGAAAGAGACGAACTGAACCTCCTCCCAGATTTCTCTCACGTCTTTGGACCGACTGACCCACCGCTGCTCATACAGGATGATTTTACTGCAGGTAAATGCTGTTCAAAAGCGATACAATACAAATAATTGCAATTCTGACTTCCTGTACATAACATTTCCTCTCTCTTGTGTCAGAGGAGGGATGCCTACAGACTCTGGATCCCGGTCCGTGTCGAGAGTATGTTGTTAAATGGTATTTTGATCCAAAGGCCAATTCATGTGCTCAGTTCTGGTTTGGAGGTTGCCAAGGCAACAAAAACCAGTTTGATAGTCAAGAGGGCTGCAGAAAATCCTGTGTGAAAATGTAAATCTTATCATTAGAGCACTGACCCCGACACAAAAGCATGGGATACTAAAAAAAGAAATAAAGCTAAAGGGCTCTTTTTTATTTAAATATATATGAGCTTTTAATATTCAACATTTTAAATGATAATAAACATTTTTACTGTGAACATTTTAAAAAGCTAAACTTGAACAATCTCCTTTTATTGGCATATATATTGGCCACAAAAAGTATTTACGTAAGTTTAAGTAAGTCATACTTAAAAATGTCTGAATTTCATTGCATTATATTGAAAATATCAAACATTGGCTTTTATTTGAAAGAAATGTATAAATAATTCTGGCTCAGAGAAAATGCAATGACATTCAGACATTTCTTGATGTGGCAAATGAACAAATATTCATAGTCTGTTATCTTTTTTCATCAAATGTTCTCATGTAAACTAGTTTTTGGTCACATTAAACATCTTTGTGTTTTGGTTTGTGCGTGTGTGTGTTTCTTGTATTTGTATTGTGGTTTTAACTATGTTTAAGCTCACTGGTGCTGTTTTGTTCATGATTAGTGTTGAATCTGTACTTGTATCCGAATGGTCGCAGGTGATGTGTAAAATACTCCAGCATGTACATGTCTGCAGGCCGCATGTAATGAAACGAGACCACAAAATCTGCACAGCAGTCGGGGCCCTGGAAAAAAAGAAAAAACATTCAACAGATACATCATTAATGTTTTGAGTAATCTTGGACGATGCAAAAGTGTCATTACGCAAAAGTCAAACTACAATGTACACAATTCCTATATACATATATATGACTTTTATATATGACAGTTATTTTAATTTTTAAATTAGAGCATGAAAATACTGCTCTATTATGCTGCTGAGTGAAGAAACAATTTTACTTTTCCAAATAAAAGTAAAAGCTGAAAAAAAAATTGTTTTTATTGTCACTGTAAAATTTAGTTCTGACTAACTGAAATTATAGTTAAAATAATACAAATTATAATAAAATAAAATATAATAAAATAATAATTATTTACATTTAAAAAATCAGTAATTTTAATGTCAGTAAGTATTTATGCTTTATCAAAAAAACAAAAGGACTTTTATGTTAAACACTTAAATTTCAACATGAAACAATCTTTGCAACTATTTTCTGTAAAAATTATGTATTTCTGAGTGAAACAGGACATTCAACAAGAATAAAATGCAGGGTGGGATTTTATTAAACTGGATAAAACATCTTTTCTAATGTAAGTATCTATGTTTGGGTAGATTGAAACTGAATTTTACATTATTAAAAAATATGGTAAAACCTATCGGGCTTGATTCTGATCAGTGAATTGAATTAATTTTTATTTTTACATTTTTTATTTTAGTTAACATTTTAGTAATTTTTTAGTTTTTGTTTGTTTTTGTCATTTTTATTATTGTTTTAATTTGTATACACACACACATATATTCAGTTAAACTAAATATATTTCAAGTTAAACTAAATAAAAATAAGAAACAGTGCATATGGCAACCAGCTGAAATTTTATTTTATTGCAGTTAATGTTTATTTTATGGATTTAGTTTTAGTTAACTATAATAACCGTGATTCTGATCTGCAGGTTTTAATCATGTTACTCTTGGTACCCTTCATGTAAAACTCCAGTTAATTCCTATTGAATGTCTTAGCAACAGTAACCAAGGGCGGAGCTAAGGGTTAAGTGTAAAATGACACACACACACATTTTTTTAATGGGAAACTGGCACTCACCTGTCTGGGTCTGTAGTAGCTGTAGCTCCAGACCTGTTTTCCATTCTCTGGGGCAATGAGGTGATTAAATGTTTCCCGTTGCTTTGGATCTCTTGAATCCCCAGCCTTCACTCCCATGGTCTCCATGCACCTGCCCAAGGCCATGTCCTCCACGGAGCTGAAATTCTCGCAGCGTCCTGTACTGAAGCCTTGCACAAATCTCCTGAGAGCCTCTGGGCTCAGAATGTATCCGGCTCCTCTGCTCATGTAACCCTGACGAACGAACAGCCGGAACCTGTGGCTGAAATAAACAGGCTTCTCTGTGTCCTGCATGCCGGTAAAGTAGGTGTCTCAGGTTTTCCACCACCACAAACGTGTCGTCGTCAGCTTTGAGGAACCAGTCGGCGTGCTGGAGGTGGTGGGCATGGATGTACTGAAAGGCCCGGATGGTCTTCCAATACAGCTGCGATCGGCCCTCGCTGACGTTGAGCCCCACGGTGGGGAAGTCGGAGCTCTGCGAGCTCATGTACAGAACCTGGTTACAGTGTTCAGCCCAGGTGGCACCAACATGCTGGAGCTTTTTCAAATGATTTTCAGGCCTTGTCATGATCCAACACAACACACGCACACGGGAAGACAGGGACTGTGCCAGCTCATCTAGGAAATTAAAGCAAAAGTTTAAGCTTTCACTTTACTGAATATACACTACCATTCAAAAAGTTTGAGATCAGTGAGATTTTTCTTTTCTTTTCTTTTTTTAAGAAATGAATACATTTATTCAGCAAAAATGCATTACATTGATCAAAAGTGTCAGGAAAGTCTTGTTACACAAGATTTCTATTTTAAAATAAATTGTTTTAAATTGTTTTTCAAAGAATCCTGAAAAAAAATATTTCATTCCACAAAAATACTAAGCAGCACAACTGTTTTCAGCATGGATAATTATGAAATATATATATATATATATATATATATATTTATTTTTTATTTTTTTTTGGAGCAGCAAATCAGCATATTAGAATGATTTCTGAAGGATCATGTGACACTGAAGACTGGAGTAATGATGCTGAAAATTCAGCTTTGCATCACAGGAATAAATTATAGAAAACAGTTTTTTAAAATTGTAATAATTTCACTGTATTTCTGACCGAATAAACACAGCCTTGGTGAGCATAAGAGACTTCTTTCAAAAAATTTTAAATATTTTACTGACCCCAAACTTTTGAACAGTACTGTATGTTTTATTATTATTATTATATTACAAATTTGAACCATGCATACAAATGAATTTCTTTACAAAATGAAAAACTGAATTACATGTTTTTCTATTTTAATTTTTAAATCTATCAGCACATAGGAAAAATAATTGTAATAATAAAAATTGAGATTGGTTGTCCAAACTTTTGACTGATATTGTAAATACTATGCAAAAAAGATGCAAAATATGATAATTAAAAGATATAAGTGATAAAGAACATACCATTATTTTTTCCATGCCTGACTCTTGGCTCGAGTGGAAAGGTAATGTGGATATGCAAGTGCTCTGGCTAGGTCAAATCTAACACTCATGAGTTGCTGAACAAAGACAAAACCAAGGAATATCCCACAAACTAGAAATATGTGCTGAGACACCTGAAAAAAAAAAGAAGAAATTATTTGAAAACAAGCAATATAAAAAATATATTTTGCTGTTAAAGAAAAATATGACTTACCACATTGGGGCAGTTTAGGTCACATTTTAGTTGTTTTTCAGCTAATTAAAATGATGTCTTAAATTGTGAATCAAAGAAAGCGACTGCTCTCTGTTGAGGTTCAGGAGTTTGTCTCAAGACATTGTGATTAGCATCAGCCACACCTTTTTTGTTGTAACTCGCCACATAAAACTTTTATTTACTATAACTGACATCACAAACCTCACTGTCTTGATAACAGTTCCATAAACCTTAACCTTCATGCATGAGTTATTAAATTAAAAAAGCTCAATTTTCTTCAAAACAAGAATATAATCATTCCCAATATTTTCGTTTCTCCAAATGATGTAGTGAATTTTACCAATTTTGCAAGACACATGACAAAAACATGAATTTTCTGTTCTATTATAATAGGACCATCATAGGAAGTACTTTTTAATTACAGAACACGGTACCTGTTACGGTACCTTTGCTTTATAGAAGATCACCTAAAATTGGACAAGAGGTCAAGTGTGGAAACTACTGTAGCTGGGCAAGAATGATCTCTGTGTGACTCAGATAATGTGTCACTTTGGGTCAGTCCTCAAAATCAGGGACTTTAAAGCTCCTTGAAAGTGAAAAGCACTCAAGAATGAAGATCAAGATTTGCTGTTAAGAAGTTAAGATGCTACAGGAGACTATAATTGCACATAATTATCACACAGAAGAAAAAACTTCATGAAAGCATTTAGACAGAGTAGCAAGACTTTAGAAGAATGACTGATGGCAGGTTTTACTAAAGAGCACTATGTGAAACACTGTTCCTAAACCTAGTAAGCTGCCTACATAGACACCTGCATGCCTTCATGTGTATCTCTCAAAACACAGTTTATTTAAAAAATATCTGTCAATTTATGTGTGTGATTATGTGACTGTGTCTAATCTCAATCTCTGTGTCTAATTGTCAACTGTTGAGGATTTAAAAAATGTCAGAATGCATTTATAATCAAAAATACCTTTAAAAAATTAGCAGCACGAGTGAATACTAAAATTAACAATAAATCATTCAAATAAAAAGAAATGATTCTGAATGTTGGAAAATGATGAGTGATGCTGTCAAAAAGATGCACATGAGAATAAAAAATATATATACTTCGCCAGAATTTTCTGTCTGTAAAATCATTTATAAAACACTAGAAGGGAGTACATAATAATGTACCCTGGATTAGTCTTTGGATCTGGATTGCGTCCTTCAAAGATTCCAAAGTAAAGGATAGAATTGGTTCCAGTCATGTCCAGCTGTGAGAGGAACAAAATGTTTTTAAATCATTAACACATCATGCAACTAAAAACAAACACAATTTTAAAGGTGCATCAACAAATTACATGCTTCTGGCTACACTCTTGAAAATAAAGCTTCCAAATGAGAGTTCAGAAGAACCATTTCCCCAAAGAACTTTTTTCCACTATATATATATATATAGAACCTTTTGTGCAATGGAAAGGTTCCATGGATGTTAATAATTTTTGATGGAATCATCAATGCCAATAAAGAACCTTTATTTTTAAGAGTGAATGTCAGAATAACTGCACAGGACATGCAGTATATGTAGTATGCAACATTGTTGTCACATGACCTCATCATGTTACTTGTTCCTGCATTCTGTTTTGTTGTACCTGGGAAGTGATGTCGGTCCTCCATGGATCCATCTGGAGCCTGTCACACCAGCCTCCTTTGTTTTTGTCATTTTTATTATTGTTTTAATTTGCATACACACACACACATATATTCAGTTAAACTAAATATATTTCAAGTTAAACTAAATAAAAATAAGAAACAGTGCATATGGCAACCAGCTGAAATTTTATTTTATTGCAGTTAATGTTTATTTTATGGATTTAGTTTTAGTTAACTATAATAACCGTGATTCTGATCTGCAGGTTTTAATCATGTTACTCTTGGTACCCTTCATGTAAAACTCCAGTTAATTCCTATTGAATGTCTTAGCAACAGTAACCAAGGGCGGAGCTAAGGGTTAAGTGTAAAATGACACACACACACATTTTTTTAATGGGAAACTGGCACTCACCTGTCTGGGTCTGTAGTAGCTGTAGCTCCAGACCTGTTTTCCATTCTCTGGGGCAATGAGGTGATTAAATGTTTCCCGTTGCTTTGGATCTCTTGAATCCCCAGCCTTCACTCCCATGGTCTCCATGCACCTGCCCAAGGCCATGTCCTCCACGGAGCTGAAATTCTCGCAGCGTCCTGTACTGAAGCCTTGCACAAATCTCCTGAGAGCCTCTGGGCTCAGAATGTATCCGGCTCCTCTGCTCATGTAACCCTGACGAACGAACAGCCGGAACCTGTGGCTGAAATAAACAGGCTTCTCTGTGTCCTGCATGCCGGTAAAGTAGGTGTCTCAGGTTTTCCACCACCACAAACGTGTCGTCGTCAGCTTTGAGGAACCAGTCGGCGTGCTGGAGGTGGTGGGCATGGATGTACTGAAAGGCCCGGATGGTCTTCCAATACAGCTGCGATCGGCCCTCGCTGACGTTGAGCCCCACGGTGGGGAAGTCGGAGCTCTGCGAGCTCATGTACAGAACCTGGTTACAGTGTTCAGCCCAGGTGGCACCAACATGCTGGAGCTTTTTCAAATGATTTTCAGGCCTTGTCATGATCCAACACAACACACGCACACGGGAAGACAGGGACTGTGCCAGCTCATCTAGGAAATTAAAGCAAAAGTTTAAGCTTTCACTTTACTGAATATACACTACCATTCAAAAAGTTTGAGATCAGTGAGATTTTTCTTTTCTTTTCTTTTTTTAAGAAATGAATACATTTATTCAGCAAAAATGCATTACATTGATCAAAAGTGTCAGGAAAGTCTTGTTACACAAGATTTCTATTTTAAAATAAATTGTTTTAAATTGTTTTTCAAAGAATCCTGAAAAAAAATATTTCATTCCACAAAAATACTAAGCAGCACAACTGTTTTCAGCATGGATAATTATGAAATATATATATATATATATATATATATATTTATTTTTTATTTTTTTTTGGAGCAGCAAATCAGCATATTAGAATGATTTCTGAAGGATCATGTGACACTGAAGACTGGAGTAATGATGCTGAAAATTCAGCTTTGCATCACAGGAATAAATTATAGAAAACAGTTTTTTAAAATTGTAATAATTTCACTGTATTTCTGACCGAATAAACACAGCCTTGGTGAGCATAAGAGACTTCTTTCAAAAAATTTTAAATATTTTACTGACCCCAAACTTTTGAACAGTACTGTATGTTTTATTATTATTATTATATTACAAATTTGAACCATGCATACAAATGAATTTCTTTACAAAATGAAAAACTGAATTACATGTTTTTCTATTTTAATTTTTAAATCTATCAGCACATAGGAAAAATAATTGTAATAATAAAAATTGAGATTGGTTGTCCAAACTTTTGACTGATATTGTAAATACTATGCAAAAAAGATGCAAAATATGATAATTAAAAGATATAAGTGATAAAGAACATACCATTATTTTTTCCATGCCTGACTCTTGGCTCGAGTGGAAAGGTAATGTGGATATGCAAGTGCTCTGGCTAGGTCAAATCTAACACTCATGAGTTGCTGAACAAAGACAAAACCAAGGAATATCCCACAAACTAGAAATATGTGCTGAGACACCTGAAAAAAAAAAGAAGAAATTATTTGAAAACAAGCAATATAAAAAATATATTTTGCTGTTAAAGAAAAATATGACTTACCACATTGGGGCAGTTTAGGTCACATTTTAGTTGTTTTTCAGCTAATTAAAATGATGTCTTAAATTGTGAATCAAAGAAAGCGACTGCTCTCTGTTGAGGTTCAGGAGTTTGTCTCAAGACATTGTGATTAGCATCAGCCACACCTTTTTTGTTGTAACTCGCCACATAAAACTTTTATTTACTATAACTGACATCACAAACCTCACTGTCTTGATAACAGTTCCATAAACCTTAACCTTCATGCATGAGTTATTAAATTAAAAAAGCTCAATTTTCTTCAAAACAAGAATATAATCATTCCCAATATTTTCGTTTCTCCAAATGATGTAGTGAATTTTACCAATTTTGCAAGACACATGACAAAAACATGAATTTTCTGTTCTATTATAATAGGACCATCATAGGAAGTACTTTTTAATTACAGAACACGGTACCTGTTACGGTACCTTTGCTTTATAGAAGATCACCTAAAATTGGACAAGAGGTCAAGTGTGGAAACTACTGTAGCTGGGCAAGAATGATCTCTGTGTGACTCAGATAATGTGTCACTTTGGGTCAGTCCTCAAAATCAGGGACTTTAAAGCTCCTTGAAAGTGAAAAGCACTCAAGAATGAAGATCAAGATTTGCTGTTAAGAAGTTAAGATGCTACAGGAGACTATAATTGCACATAATTATCACACAGAAGAAAAAACTTCATGAAAGCATTTAGACAGAGTAGCAAGACTTTAGAAGAATGACTGATGGCAGGTTTTACTAAAGAGCACTATGTGAAACACTGTTCCTAAACCTAGTAAGCTGCCTACATAGACACCTGCATGCCTTCATGTGTATCTCTCAAAACACAGTTTATTTAAAAAATATCTGTCAATTTATGTGTGTGATTATGTGACTGTGTCTAATCTCAATCTCTGTGTCTAATTGTCAACTGTTGAGGATTTAAAAAATGTCAGAATGCATTTATAATCAAAAATACCTTTAAAAAATTAGCAGCACGAGTGAATACTAAAATTAACAATAAATCATTCAAATAAAAAGAAATGATTCTGAATGTTGGAAAATGATGAGTGATGCTGTCAAAAAGATGCACATGAGAATAAAAAATATATATACTTCGCCAGAATTTTCTGTCTGTAAAATCATTTATAAAACACTAGAAGGGAGTACATAATAATGTACCCTGGATTAGTCTTTGGATCTGGATTGCGTCCTTCAAAGATTCCAAAGTAAAGGATAGAATTGGTTCCAGTCATGTCCAGCTGTGAGAGGAACAAAATGTTTTTAAATCATTAACACATCATGCAACTAAAAACAAACACAATTTTAAAGGTGCATCAACAAATTACATGCTTCTGGCTACACTCTTGAAAATAAAGCTTCCAAATGAGAGTTCAGAAGAACCATTTCCCCAAAGAACTTTTTTCCACTATATATATATATATAGAACCTTTTGTGCAATGGAAAGGTTCCATGGATGTTAATAATTTTTGATGGAATCATCAATGCCAATAAAGAACCTTTATTTTTAAGAGTGAATGTCAGAATAACTGCACAGGACATGCAGTATATGTAGTATGCAACATTGTTGTCACATGACCTCATCATGTTACTTGTTCCTGCATTCTGTTTTGTTGTACCTGGGAAGTGATGTCGGTCCTCCATGGATCCATCTGGAGCCTGTCACACCAGCCTCCACGGCCGTACAACCAGGTCCCGTGTTCATTGGGCACTGCTGCTTCAGGTACCCGCATGGCACAGCCCAGAGGTGATCCTACATGGCCATGCACACCTGTTTTACTCTTTGGCACAGTGTGAACACATTTATTTGTTTAATGTCATAAAATGTTATTTAGTGCACCCATCACCCTCGTCCTACTAACCAGCTGACTCAAATATGAGGCTGGTAATTAATGTCATAAAATGTTATTAAGTCCACAAATTCTGTCACCCCAGTCCTACTAACCAGCTGACTCAAACACAAGGGTGTTATTGATGGCTCTGTTGAGCAGGAAATGATGTGATGTCACACAGAATTCACCGCAGAAGTTCTCGTCAGACCCGTGAGCCGTGATAATGGCATATAACTCCACCTGCCACACACACACACAAAAAACACACATTCAACTCATGGAAAGTTTTTATTTATGCAGAAATGTTATATGCAAAAAAAATACAAAAATAAAAGAATAATAATAATAAGTGAAGTGAAATGTGGCCAAGTATGGTTACCCATACTAGGAAATAGTGCTCTGCATTTAACCCATCCTAAGTGCACACACACAGCAGTGAACACACACACACCGTGAACACACACCTGGAGCAGTGGTTTTTCTATTCCAGCAACAACATAAAAATACAGATGTAATTCTTGGAAAGTTTTCACTTGCACATAAATTTTACATATGCATATAATATACATATAATATAAATATTATTTTTAAAATGAGATTTAATTAAAAATGTAATTATGAATGTAAAAAAAAAATACAAATTTTAAAGTATAACAAATTTTACTTAAATAATATATGTTTTTTCTGTTTGGACGATGTGTTGGAAGCAGGACTAACTCTTATTAATAATAGTTTTGGATGTATCTCACCTTCTTTGTTGAAGCTGGAAGACTGAACTTGATCTTCTGGTATCTGCTGTTATAGTCCTTGTCAAACGTCCCCCCAGAGAAGAGTGATTTTACCTTGAAAGGGTACAATCTGCGAAAACATTGTCAGATGATGTCAACATCCATAACAGATGTCATCATCCCACTTGGTGTATTACTACAGTAACTGGAGTTGCATTGAGGCATTTTGGGAAACAGCCAAGCCCTTAAATCCAGTTCCAAGAATAGTGCATTTATGGTGTTCTGCAAGTGCACTAAAATAGAGCTAGTGATTATATATTTATGATACTTGGACACATAATCAATGCCTAAAATGCATGCAATGGTATATGCGCACTCTCCCGAATCGATGTATCTCTACATTGTTTCACTTTCAAGTTCTTCCTCATTTGGATGAACGCGGGGGCGTGGCCTAAGGAGGCCTGTCAGGTTTGAGTGACACATTCAAATGGCCAATAAGAGAGGAGAAGCAGCATATCACCATGCAAAATACTAAATAAAATCATACAAAGTAAATATTCAAAATGAATTAGAAAGAACGAAGAACAGCAACGCCTTCAAAATCTATTTAGTTTTATTTAATATGCGATCCATTTCAAAGACTTTTATTTTATGTCCTTTTTGGGGCCTTCTTTAATATTTTATTTCCTCAAATTAATTATGCTTCAGGTCAGTGTTATTTTAGAGTTATTTATATACGATCATAGTACTTTTTAATATTTTGATATTAGCTTTTATTTTGATCTTTTTATTTTGAATTTTCAGTAATTTTGTTTGGTGCTTTTGTCATTTATTATGTTTTTTTTTTAAACATATATTTCTATTTAGCCTTGATTTATTTTTGTCAGTTTAAAGTTTTTAGCAGTTTCAGTACTTCAACTTATACTTATTCCAGTATTATTATTATAATATAATATATATACACAGTGGAGATCAAAATTAGATTTATAGATTATGTTATAGTATTTATAGATTGTGCTGTAATTTTGACATCTATATATATATATATATATATATACTGTATATATATATATATATACACACATTTACAAAGTAAATATTCAAAATGAATTAGAAAGAACGAAGAACAGCAACGCCTTCAAAATCTATTTAGTTTTATTTAATATGCGATCCATTTCAAAGACTTTTATTTTATGTCCTTTTTGGGGCCTTCTTTAATATTTTATTTCCTCAAATTAATTATGCTTCAGGTCAGTGTTATTTTAGAGTTATTTATATACGATCATAGTACTTTTTAATATTTTGATATTAGCTTTTATTTTGATCTTTTTATTTTGAATTTTCAGTAATTTTGTTTGGTGCTTTTGTCATTTATTATGTTTTTTTTTAAACATATATTTCTATTTAGCCTTGATTTATTTTTGTCAGTTTAAAGTTTTTAGCAGTTTCAGTACTTCAACTTATACTTATTCCAGTATACTTTTTTTTTTCATCTATTTTGTTTTATTACAGCTTTATTTCAATTAACACAAATATTTTAATAGTTTTAATTTTAACAATAACACCAGTTTCACGTCATCACAAAGTTTTAAAAAATATATATTTCATCATATCAGCATCTTATTTTTCCTTTTTCTTGCTTCCTCTGCAGCATGCACTTTCAAATTTATTATTAATAATTAATTTATTCATAATTAATTTAATTACACAAATATTGAATAATCATATCTAATTAAGTATGTTAATTACATTAAAATAAATTAAATATTGATCATTAATGTTAGTAAATAGTATTTTAAAATGATATCAAATCATCAAATGAAAAAATAAAATAAACGGTGATTAATAAATAGAGCCACTAAAGAATCCTTTAAAACTATCAGCCAGCACAAAACATACCAAATTAAAATATTTGTTCAGGAATAGAATAGAATAGAATAGAAGCTACAAACACACGCAGTCAAGCATCATATGGACAACAGTGATTTACAGCAATCAAAACAGCATCAGTCAAATTAATATGAGTGAAGCAAATCATGAAGTGGTGAGAAGTAAAGTTACGGTCTAATTCTGAGGCTCCTTCTAATTTATCAAGCATCTTGAACGATGTGAACCAGGAGTGGATCAGAGGTCAAATGCAGAACGGATAATAATAGCTGAAATCGACATGGATGAATCTCACACGGATAATCCAGTGAAGCAGCAATTTTCTTTTAATAATTCATAATCACCACCTGATTCATCATCTGCTCATTTCACCAGCACTATTTAAACAGAGCTGCTGTTTGCACCATATCTGAGTACAGATAGAGCCAGTGTGAATTCCCTGAATTTCTGAGAGTTTGGTTTGAGACTCATGAACTCCACCAACCTCACAGCATCATGAAGATCTTCCTGCTGATTCTCCTGCTGCTGTCTGCTCTGTCAGATATTTTGTGCCAGAACTTCAGTCCTGATGAGGATAACTGGATGAGTGACAGGTATCCAGACAAGGTTAGTGATTTCAGTCTTACAGTGTTGCTCTTTTATGCCCTTAACTTTAGTTATGGACTATAGAAGTGATATCATTTGCAGTTTAATATACAAAATGAATAAGATTATTTAACAACAATATCTAATGAAAGTTTCTCATTTGGTTGCATTGCTTAATTATTTATATCATCTGAAGGTAAATTTGCTAGAATCTGACCTAAAGACGATGTTGGAAAGGGTCAGCCGAGCCCCTGGTCTACAACAGATTTTTGGTCTAATGAGGAAAAGATCATCTGGTAAAAATGTTAAAAAATTCATTGTGTTGATGAATTATTTTTATTCTCAATTCTGCATTATCAATTGATATATATGGTATAAATACACTGCATATATATAAATAAAATAACAAATATAAATGTTGCTTTCACTTCACAGCAAAATCACAGATAACACGAAGACGTAAGTATTTTGGGGAGTTTTTCTAATCAAGTGTACACTACTTTATAACGTGTTGTATTCAAATGTGCTTTAAAGTCCTGCATAGTTACTTTTTTTTTTTGCACTTATGACTGAAGGGTGTCCTATAATCTGTGCATTTACATTAATGCGATTATTAAACTTCATTCAAAAGACAAAGTGGCTGCTCATGCTGAATCGTGTGTGAATCAAATCTGATAATGTGGTTTATCTCACAAATGACTTCCAGGGCAGAAATTTCAGACTTTTGTGGGTCTAATGGGAAAACGTAATGTGGTCGAACCAGGTTAGTCAGTTCTTTCTTTCCTTTTGCATGCATACATACAACATATTCTGTCACAACGTTTTTATTATAAATTCTGACCTTTATTTTCTTTTAGGATCCTTCTAAGAAAAAGGCAAACGATGTTGATGATGCATCAGGCTTAAACTGATAATGATTATTTCAGAACCAAGTTAAAAATGTTTATCAGCTGATCAATATTATTAAAAATGTAATTTATTTATAATTATAATACTGGTGCCACTTTTCATTTCTACACTTTAAACGTGAATTATTCTTGACAGTTCAATGTGCAGCATACTTGCTATATAACTCTAAAACCTATTTGGAAATATTAATTAAAATGATTTTATGTTTGTATTAATTTATAATCAGTAAATACTGAATACCACTATTTTGAGGTGTGTTTTAATGCAATCGGGGGATATGAAGCGATGAACGTGTGACAACTGCCCCATAACAAGATCATTTCAATATTACGATCAGTGTTTCTTGTACAAAAATGTTGTTGTAGGTATATTTTTAGTAGATTTGGATGTTTATTTAAAAAACGTATGACGGTTCCCAGTATTGCAACACTATTTCAGCAATCTAAATGATCAACCTGTATCATCACAAGTTTATTAAGAGACTGTACAATACAAATGAAAAAATAAAATTAAAAATACAGAAACAAGAGAACATAACATAAGAAACAAAACAAAAAAATGCTTTGGACTCGTGTCCTAACAGCTGAAATACTGTACAGCAGAGGTGAGCTTACAGACAAACATGTTGAAACCACTCTATCATGAGCACGATGCTGTCCATGAATTAAGACACCCGTCTGCTGAGTATTCTAAGAAACATACAAAAAATATTACGTTAGCTGTCTTGGTGTACGTATACGTATTTATATATATATATATATATAAAAATAACTGAAATAACATTAATGAAGTTATAGGAGGTGGTCAAAGGATATTGACTAGACAGACATTATACTTTGGAAACACTTCTGCATTTAAGAGAAAAACTAAATTATAAGCCAAAAGAGCAAATAATGCGTTTGCCCATCCCCGGATGTCATTCGTGCATTTACAGTTGTAGAATTTGGCCTGTTGCATGGGATTCTTTGGTTTACCGAGGGAAAATAGAGCACAGTCACATTTGTTCTTTTTCAAAAAACACACTTCTGTTATGGAGGTTCATGTTTTTTAGTTTTTCCATTTTGTTTGGAGTATGACTGTAGACATCAGCTGGTAAGTGAATTCAGTATATATTTCGTTTAGATCAGTATGGGTTTGGCTTGCCTAAGACTGAGTTTCACAAAGGTAAACGCTTTAGCGGAAGTCCATGAACAGCTTGAACGCCACCGTCAGACTGCGAGGACAGCTCGGAGTCTGAAGGCTACACAGATATCAGGTCGGGGGGGATTGGCGAATGAGAACAACCTGCTCATCGTTAATGATTTTAAAAGATCTTCCCTTTCTTCTTATTCTTTTCCAAAGTCCTGTAGAGGAAAAAAAAACAATAATAACTTTAAAAAACTGCTCTGAGGAGGGATGCATTATAGAAATTCAGAGGGGTCTGTTTACAAAAATTGTGTTATATATTAAAAAAAGTTGTGTGAAATGTATATATATATATATATATATATATATATATATATATCTCACACAACTTTTTTTTATATATAACACACTTTTTGTATA